>NW_025110707.1:206765-421772 GCF_011392965.1 Frieseomelitta varia
TTCTAACAATCGTAACAATTATGATTTAATTTGTATAGTTAAGTTTGTAATGATATTCCTTTTTCATTATTTTTTTCTAATTTATTCTTTATTTTTTTATCAATAATATTACTTTTTTATTATTTGTTTTATTAATAGTATTAATTATAGAAGATGAAAAATTATGGATGGATTTATTGAATAGTGATATAATGTGAAGACGGATGAGAATGTCACCAATATATATTTATTCGTATTCTAAGACTGCATTTTCGAATATAACAATTAGTTTCGAAATACGTTGCAAGACTGATCACAAAACTAACCGCAAGACTACAAATTTCGCATATAATAAAAATTTCACTCCATCTGAGATTGAGTCCAGTCCAACATATATATATATATTCAATATGAAGTGGAGAGATCTTTTATTTGAATTTTGGACTTGGTTAAATAAATAAATCATTGTTGGTTTTAGCATAGCTCTAGTTATCAATAAGCGAATCATTGTCAATTGATTACCAGTAAACTCCTGTATAACATGTTCCTCTATAACGCAAATTCGTAACATTAAAAAATATTGCGGTTATAGTACTTATGCAACGCGATAAACGATATAACACATTTATTGCGATTTTAACATTTTGCAATATTTCTCGAATTCTTTAGAAACACTTTTTCATCTTAAGCATTAACACGTCTTTTATACGAGCAATTCTAAAGATGATAAAGGTGGGTTAAACATTATAGTTCGTATTTTGTTTTCACAAATTCGTCTGACAATGCATGTCTTGTATAACACGGAGCGTATCCCTTGCGTTATATGGGAGTTCATTGTATACCGTCACATATGTGATAGACGTCACCAGGGTAGAATCGAAATTACGAAGGCAGCTAAGAAAGCCGACTACCACCCTGAAACAATTTACATACACGCAGGCGAAGATTTCAAGACAGCCGGTCATCGCGTGTACACTTATCCATATTGACTCAAGACTAGAAATCGAAGAATAATTTATTACTGGAAAAAGCGAGCATTCTTTAAAACACGCTCACACCAATTAGAAAAACAGACACACAACTTCCAAGTTAATATTCCTAGATAAATTCTAAAATTGTCTGGGACAACAATTCGATTGGCGACATACTGTTCCGGGAGTTTTTCAAGAACTCTAATTTCGAATCTATCAATCCTGAATTGAATCTGAGCTTAAAAAACTAAAAGCTAAGCGCTGTCTTTGGCCACATATGTCAATGAAGTCGATTAAACATATCTTTCTACGGTATTGAAAAAACTATTTGTTGGATTCAACAAATGACTTCACCCTTCGGAATCGATGAAGATTAAAAAAACTGAATCTACAAAATTGACTTCGAATTCAATAAATATTATACTTGTTGCGTCAAGCAGTATGATCGCGATTCGCACGCTTGTATTTGAGTGGGATAGCGACCGTGTGATGATGTATTGTGAGGAGAAGAAAAATACGATTCTGATAGATGATCGGAGATTGCGAGAAGTGGACTGTATAATAGATGAGTGATATTAATGTGTTATTGATTATAGCTCACAGCATGGTAAAGATTAGCCACAGCGGTGGGATTAACTATAGCCCGAATTGTGTGACGTGATACGCACTCAGTGGTTCTATACTATATTGGTAATATTGAATTTAATGTATCACTGTCACTCCCACTAACGGCGGGCCTGTTTTATCGAAAAGATGATGACGAGTGCGGGTCAATCACTTTAAACACTGAGCCGTTTGATAAGTCCTTGCTCTAAAGCAGTTCCTTTAAAAACGGTGAAATAAGCATCGATACAGTGATCGATACCGCCTTTAGAGGACACCAAACAAACAGGCATGTGGCTGGGAAAGACAGCAATAAACTATCGCATCATGACAACAGCCGTGATTGAGTTCTTCTTGTCTTTATCTAAAAATAGAATAGTAAATTATTTTATGCGAACAAAAAGCCTAACGTCTCTTGTACGCATAACTCTAATATATCTGATATATAGAATTGTGGAAAATCGCCCGAGCAATACTAAATCTATTGAGTAAAACTTCTATTAATATGTGAAAAAGGAAGCTTTATTTCAATGAACTTAGAATATTATAGTATTATAGTATAGAATATTATAGTATGACTGTAACAATACAAATACAAATTTGTTTAATTACTGTTCATTTGAATTATTAAATTATTCATTTTCAATTATAGGTACTTTCATAACGATATTAACATAATATTAACATGTCAATTAACAATCGCCAGTTGCTTGATTATCATGTGCAAATCGTATTCAATTACTTATTGAAAGTCAATAATCAAATATGCAAATGAACTGATGCTAATATTATTGTACAGAAATGTATGTTTGTGAAATGTATTTTTTGATAAGAAATAAAAATACAGAATTTTTTAAAATGACAAGAAATATCTCGAAAATGTACTTAATATTTAATTTAATATTGTCTAATTCAATATTCTCATATGCATATATCATAGACAACTATATAATAAATAATAAACTACGACGTTTATCATGATTACTAAATATGAACATACAAACGGATATAAAAATATATTTCATTGTTTTGCTTCCATTTTCAAAATGATTCTGATCTTTCGCAAGCTCTTTTAAACAACGAATAATTACGATACCTGGTATAATAGAGGAAATGAAGATATTCACTACATGAATTTACAAAACGTATATGAACTCTAATAAATTAATTTTAAGGATATTTTTAGAAGGATAAAGTTATTTTAAAAACGAAAATAAAATGGTGAAGAACTATTCAATATTATAACTCAAATCTCCATTTAAGTGAAGTAGAAAAACTACTTCCTCACCAATTTTAATCTCGAAAACCGACAACCGATTATATACAAAAAAAAAAATTGTTCTAAATGTCGATATCTACAACATAGCACATTGAGGTCGAAGAAGAAATAGCTTTTCTACATCTTCATCTTGTATTTTAATTGTATATTAATTTATAGTTAATGAATTATAATTTTATATTATTATATATTATTAATTATAATTTATATATTATACATATTCGATTTATTTTTCAGTAGTTTATTATATAAGTATGAAAGTACAAGATCGTTCACAAGTCCGAGTGTTATAGGTTTTTTTCCGATTTAATAATTTAATTAGTAAACTTGATTCAAAATTAAATTTAAATTTAATCTAATTAATAAATTTTCTTCATTTTTTTATTTTTATAGTAATTGCAAATACTTTTACTATTTGTAAAAATATTTATTGAATTTTCTTACCAAACATTCTGTAAATTATTTTATGAAATTAGAAAATGCATTCCTAAATAATATTTAATGAATAATTATTTATCAAAACGATTATACCATCCTGTTTGCAAAATGTTATCTAATACATATGAATCATTATTTTTACATTATTTATGATCACAATGTATAACTAAAAGCTAATCGCTTTTGCATTTCAATACAAAACAATTTTGCTATCGGGATATTTTTAGCGAAATAACATGTAAATGCCCAGGTAGTAGAATGCAGTAGTATCTAATCCATGTTGCCCATATAACATAAATATAATATAACGTAATATAGCATAAAAGATGGTCAATATGGGAAAAAGTCGAAAATATACAATAACAGTTTTATTGCGAAACATTAATTCTAGATAAATTGAATTCTTCATATTAAAAATTCGTCAAAAATACAAATTGTGTTCAAAAAATTTGGAGAGATAATTTATAATACAAATTATATATGAATCATTACTTGTTGTGCCATGCGTGGTAATTATATAACCAGATTGACTTGATATTTTAATATTTACTAACCTTAGTGCTGAGATATTCTCCAGCAAAACAATATAGAAAAGCATCCAGAGCACAAGCCACATAAACTATAACATACTTTACGAACAGAGCAAATCCACTATTAATACGTAATGACTGTAACAGATTAAACTCCTTTTACATAAAGTTTCCGAATTTCAAAGAGGATTTTTCATGAAAAAATCAGTTAAATATATATTAGAATGACTTTCTTAAATTAATTAATCTCATTGTTTAATAGATTGAAAGTATATAAAGTATATACATACTTATGTATGATTTCATTTCACTATGGTTGCATATATGGTTTCATATTGCTGCTTAGAGTTCAACAATGAACTAAGAAATGTCATTCTATATTTTTAACTTACTTTTTCATGTAGCTTCACTCTTTTCCAAATTGTACCATTAGTTTAAGAGCACATTAGATATTTAGCATTATTTACCACTTGCAATATGATAAACAAGATTCTCATGTTAATTATTACTAGTATTAGTATTATTATTATTAGTACTTACAATTACCATAAGATAGCCTAAACAGCAAGTAATTAAAGTATTCGTCACAAGTTGAGAAAGCGCTACATAAGTAAAGAGCTTCTCAATTTTTTGTGCAAATATAATAATCTCTTGATGCCTGCTAATGAAAAACTTCAATTGCTTTTCACTTTCATATGGAGTTTCCATTAACGTTTGACATATAATATCTATTTGACAACCTACATGAAGCACCTAAACACAATGAACAATATTATGAAATAGTTAGATAAAATGAAACAATAAAAATATATTATTTATTGGATAATAAATAAATACAATGATAAAATAAAATAGGACAATAATAATATACTATTCGTTGTAAAATATATA
Source organism: Frieseomelitta varia (assembly GCF_011392965.1). Taxonomy (NCBI): domain Eukaryota; kingdom Metazoa; phylum Arthropoda; class Insecta; order Hymenoptera; family Apidae; genus Frieseomelitta; species Frieseomelitta varia. Next base: position 211,457 of record NW_025110707.1, read on the forward strand.
AATTTGTAAAATGTACCAATATTTTAGGAAGAACTTTATATTTATAAAGTTAAAAAGAGTATTTCGATGATATGAAAAAAAGAATTTTTGTTACCTAACAATATTCCTGAAGTCTAAACGACAATGTTTAGTTTATGGCAATATTTTAATTTTGCATAATCGATAATTAAAATTAGATAATGGAATACTATTAAATTATTCATTACAATGTTAATAGAATTTCAAATAGATTATATACAATATTTGATAAATACAGGTCAATTTAAATAAAATATAAAATCCCATGTAATTTCTTTTTTTTTTTTTTTTTTGAGGTACGATTTTTCAAGTGTAGGATTCCAAATGACATTCGTATTTGTACATAACTTTGAGAAGTGATTGTACATCTTCGATTTAGTGAAGATTTGTTTAAAATGTAAGCCACAAAATTGATCCTGAATATTTTTCACAGTTCAGAATAATTTTCATGGTCAAATGTTTTTATTATATCGCATTCTATCAAAAAAATCTCCAAGGAACCACAAGTCGCAACTCAACTGTTCAACTATGTTGCGTATATGCACGAATTGCAGTCATTATTAAATTCGATATCCATTCACTATCGACGATAGATAGCAAATGTTACAATCGTCATGCTTTCGAAACGAACATTGTTGCATGTTCTATTATATATTCCTAGAAATTTAATCACATGACAGTTGATTTAAAATTTATGTTTTTATAAAATAATGAATAGCTTGTACTAATAACTTTCAAAACAGAAAAAAGTAATAGAACTTTTGTTTCTCAATTTGTAATTTAGTTTATCTTCTACTGAACCTTCATTGTAAATTTTCATTGCTTAAAATAAAATTACACAAAATAAAACTTACTTATGTGACTTACAAATCAATATTTATCGTGATAATAATCGCTGTCGTGACTGTAATCTTAGGTAAAAAAATTATTGATACTAAAAAATTTTAAAAATGTAATTGTTAATGTAATGTGATTTGTTATATAAAGACTATGCAAAGAATTTAATTAATAAGCAACGTCGTATAACAAAACGTCTTAAGAAATAGGAATGACATTGTTGGAAAGATAAGTTTTGATTGGTTATTATATTAATTTGTGCGTAAGCCTGATTTTACAATAGGGAAAGAGAGAAAGAGACAGAATGTGTAATTATAATAAAAGTTAAAAATTATTTCTATGAGATATATAATATTGTAACGAAACGAAACTTTTAAATGTAAGGATATTATTACAAAAGTTTTAAAATATTCAAATAATTCAAAATAATTCATAATACATTAATTTTTTACAAAGGCATTTAAAAATCTTCCATAGTTAATTCACATAACAGAAATACCAATTTAATTTATAAAACTATATTGACAGGTGAATAAAATTTCACATAAAAAATGTCCAATTAATACAATAGAACTTTACTTATATGAACTTATCAGAGAACAAATCTATAATAATCCCATTACTATAAGTAATAATTATATATAACTTTATAATCTATAATAATCCAAATTATATAATTTCGTACAATAAGAATTTTCCTCTCTCTTAATGATTTTCCGATCATGAATCCAGATTCAAATAAGTGGAGATTCAAGAATTGATTTAATTGAATATTGATTAAAATTTGGTTCAAATAAAGTCGATATATAAACTATATATTATCTACGATATATTATCCTTTATTAGAAAATAAAGATTCTTCTTATTCAATTAATTAAATTGTATTCAAAAAAATATTTTTCTTAAATGACAAAATGAGTAAAATGAAATTTATTTTTTGAAGAAGAATTATTTTTAAAGTAAAGACGCATTCAAATCAAAAGAAGTAGTTTATTGTTAATACTTACTACCATCAAAAGGGAACCAGATAATACACTATACACAAAAGCTGATGATACATGGTACAAATACTGTCCAAATATTACAAGCTCGAAAACTGGTGACGTGTCAGTATCAAAAGGGAAATCCATTTTGAATAAAAGTTTTCGATGTGAAGTTGCACTAACTTCTGGAGAACCAAAAATGCCAATTGCATAAAAGACTGGAGCTATTACGCTGATACTTATTATAGCGGTTGTTGAACGGTAAGACCAATGTGCAGTTTTCGATATTACATTATTTGTATCTATAACAGCATATCTTTGGCAGTCTTTTTCCATAGTTGATAAAATATTGCGAAGGAGGCTGCAAAATAATATTTAAAATATTATATCCATGTGCAGAGTAATATTTGCAATTGATCATTAATAAATTCATTATTCAAGTATTTTATTATATAAGTAGTACAAAATGCAAAGTATTTTTTTCTGCATAATATATAAAAAATAATTATTTTATAAGTCCTTTATTCTAAATTAGTAATTTTATTGTATTGTTATGTCCAAAGAGAATGGAAAAGAAATTTCGTAAAGAAATATATCTATATTACATATAAATGTATCCGAATCAATCACAATAAGAAAAACTTACTTTTGATGTGTCCAAACGATAAACACTTTGATATATGTTAAACTGAACGGCAGACAAATGCCTACATTATCTATTATTTCTATAAAAGTATGAAATTCATAATTCTGGATTAAATAATTGTACTGTTGAGTATGAAATATACTAAAAAGTATCACCCAGTAAAGTTTATATAAAACTGAAAGCCGTACTCCTGGCAAAAGTCCGGCACAATGAAGACCAAACTTTACAGAGGGACTGATCGTATTAACTGCTGCCATTTCATATCAATTGATGATTCCCTTTTGTTTCAAACTCTGAATTTCAACTGATAAAATTTATTTTTTTACCATCACTGTTAATAGATTTATAAAATATGAACGTGCTTGCAGACGTCCTTCCGCCGCGCTGCGCTGAACACTATGCAACAAAATTATAGTGCCGGTTCAAACTTTTTGAACTCATTCACTATTAATAACATTCGCTACCCATAGTCGTATATAACGCAAATAATATTAAAATGATTACAGTTTCGCTGGGAATAGGAACAATCATAGAAAATGCTATGATTACAATTTTGTTGAAATGGAGGATAATTTTCATAAAAAATACAGGAATATGCAATTGTACATGTGGATGCATATTAAATTACTTCAGTCATGACTAGAAGAAAATTTAATAGTTTCTGGAGAAAGTAGAAAATGTTGTAGAATAAGAAGTTTCATATGAAGTTTTCTAAACGTCGTGTACTGTTAAATTGAAATAAATTCATTGTATTCTCTTTCATACGTAATATAATTTAGTATATAAATTATATTTTTGAATATATACATATAATAAGCGAATAATAATAATAATAATAATAATAATAATGATAACAACAACAATAATAACATCAAAAATAATAATAATAAAGGAGAAAGAACTAAAAACGTGTAAATACAATATGGATATCAATATGGAGTTCTATCTTCATTCAAAAAACTTTCTGCCTTATATTTTATTTTAAAAAATTCAATAAAAAGATTTTTTTAATAAAAAGAATTCAATGTTCTATACTATGCACTATATGAAATCTAGTAGGCCAAAATGGAAATATGTTCAAGGGCATATGTTACAAATGCTACATGCAAAAATATATGACAAAAATACATGAATGTTAAAACCAATATTCAAAGAAACATCTTGTTTAATATTCAAAGAAGATGCGATGAAGATAGAATTGTTGAAAGCAATCACAAAAGTGCAAGTGCAGTGATGTATATGTTATTTTAACTAAGTTTCATCATGTAAACGGTCACAACACAGAAACAAGATATTCATAGCTGTTGAATCAAAAGATGATGGTTATATGAGAATAAATGTAGCTAATTAAAGCATACGCACCATGTTCCCAGAGGTCGGTGCTTTCCCAAGGGTTGGTGCTCGGCCTCTTGCTCTCGAACCTGGGGTAAAACGCAGTTCTGAAAGTTGCGCTTCCCGAAGGAGTTTACATCACCTGTTATGCCGATTGCCAATGAAATGGATTGGACCCACACGCTAAGACTTGCTAAGGTAGGAGTGGCGGCAATTACACTTAAGATTCAAAGCTTGGGACTCGAGATGGCTGTGCACAAGACTAAGGCCGTTTGATTCCATGGATTCTCGCAATCATAGCGGCCGCCTCAAACATGACTGACAATCGATGGAGATGGCGTCTTCGTGGAGAATACGGCTGAAATACTTTGATTTATAAGTCGGAGACACGGGCAAGTGCCCGTGGCCTGAGCCAGAGGACCCACAGAGGAACGACTCCGGGTATGGTCTCCGGTGTCGCTATAAGAAAAAAACAACGAAACCGAGAGCAGTGAGGAAAGGGCTTCCATAATGGGCAGCGTAATGCATATCAAGGTGATGCATGAGGAAGCACCAAAGTTTAGTCAGAGTCTTTTCATCAGTTTCAGAGATTCTTTGATCTCAAAATGGGAGCAAATCATTGACATTTCTTGTCAACTCTGCGCGTCAAAAGTGCTATATGTTGTTCAAACGCGTTAAAATCCAGTTTCAATGAGTTATCAAGGCTTCAATCCCCTTGCTAGGTTTTTTCTTCAAATGTAGCGTAAGACTGCAGCCGTGCCATAAATCGGGGCATCACTACAAATTCCAGAATAGAAATGTACATGTTGAAAAAAAATGAGACATATTTTGAGTATTTGAAATATACGAAAATAAAGTGGAGTAACAAGTCATAAGATCAAAAGATTAAGATCACATAAAGAAAATACGTCTTTCAATGCATTTCTAAGAGCTTAAGACACCTAAGAATTCAATAGATACTACAAAAGAATGCTTGTTGAGCGTCCGCTTACGATTGGGACTGACTCAATCGAGTCTGCATTCAAACTTGATTTTGTGTAGACATGTTAAATGAGACGTTTCTCGTAATTAACGTTCAATTTTAAAGTGGTACTGTATCTCTGAGTATATAACGCACATCTTCGCGCATCAACGTATATCTTATATCTGCCTCTAACGTTTAACGTAATATCATGTCTTTGCGTAAGTAATGTATGTCTTAATCTAACGTAGTTTTGAAGTATATCTTCCAGCTGACGGCAGGCCTGTTTTATAGATTTTGACTAAATCACCACCAACCAAATTGATTGTTCGATTGCTCGGATCTAGATAACATTAATTTTCAAATATTTACGTTATATGGCGATTCGAGGTCAGCCACCTTTGGATACGTTAAACAAAATAGGCCCGCGATCGTCGACCGGAGAAGACAACAAAAGATTTTAACCGTGATCGAGTATGGCTACCATTAAAACTTCTTACCCACATGAAAAAGGGCGAATTGCTATTTTTAGTCATAACAGTCTAAATTTACCAAAACAGTTCTTCATAAGAATTCTAACGTTTAGACGCTAATAAGAAGTCTAACGTTTTAGACGGTTTTGCGTATTTTGATTACAATTGTTAGAACCGTCTCGCGATCTGATGAAGGATGCTTCGACCACAGATCGACTTTTCGATCCTTGAAACTATCTGAACTTCAATAATGTTGAAAAGACAAATCGAAATATCGAAATATATACTAATGAAGTCTGCTTTTCCGCAAAGTTTGCAAATACCATGCAAGCTCTAAAACATATGACGCTTGAAGAGGACATAAACGATATGTTAATTATCTAAAATTTGGTAGTCACGTCATAGTTTTCAAGAGATAGAAATCATTAACGAAGTTTCTTGCTGAAAACGAAATGTAGTCATAGGGCATGATAGGGCATGAATGAATAATAAGCAAAAACTTATAAACTTATGCAATATGCGTTTCTTAAAACTACAATTACAGAAGAGATAAGGACACTTTTGATATTATTGGCAAAGAAGATAGAGGTATTATAATACCGATGCTCAATAAAGAGAAGATAAACATTAACTGACTAATCAGTAAGAGTTATGAGCAAGTATGAAGAAGTATAGACACACCAAGCAGAAGATCAGGTTGAAAGTAAAACAGTGAACGAAGAAAGAAGATATATTACAATAGCAAGCAATATAACATAAAAGCTCCAGAAAAATTATAAACTATACGAAAAATAATGAACAGGAGTTTGTCATTAGCTATGAAAGTTTTTATCAAACTCAAGGTATAAATATAATCAATAAAGTCAAGCAGATAACAAGGAGACGAGATCAATAATATGGGTTAAATTATATGAAAGTTTTTGCTCTAGTAGCTTATTCTTGTTGTTGAGAAAAAAATATACAAAAGAGAAGTCTACATTCTTGAAAATAAGATATACAGAGTGATTCATATAACTTGCAATGTGAAATAACTTTTAAATTATGCGAAAAATTGTTTAATACAAAAGTTGTATGATTTTAAGGGAAGCAAAATAATTCATATAAAAGTTTTTCACTATTCATTGAAAAAGTATAAGAAGAATAACATTTTTCTTTAATGTCTTCATATTGTACGTTCAATGTCTTTGATATTGTCTGATTATATTCTTATATTCTTTCAAAATGTTGAAAAGATTAACTGATATCTGAAATGATTGCGCATAGTTATGAATAGAGAGAAGTTTTCTTTTTGCAAAAGAGGGAAGATCTTTTTAAAAAATATTCACTTGTTCAACATGTAGTTTGATCAATAATAATTGATTATAAAATAAAATATATGAGTTTAAAAATACTAATTAATTTTGAATGACAACTATCTTTTCGTTTAAATTTATATGAAAAATAATAAATTTTGTTTTTTTAAAACGAAAATAATTATGAATCACGTTAATTTCCCATTGATATTATGCATCCATCTATATTATGTATCAACTCCTATAAAATAGAAGGCAAAAAAAGGCTTACTCTGAAAGAAAACTATACAAGAGAAAACTTATGTAAAAAACAAACTCATTCTTAGTTTTCTCTTTAGTAGAATCAATTAATCTATGTTTCGGTGACCAAAATTTCGGTTACGGCAAAATACAGTCCACTAGTCGTGGAATCAAATTTTTTTGCTATTCCAGATTCATTTCGTGACATCGAAAGACAAATCGGTCGTGCAAATTGGTAAAAAAAATTACCTAATATGATAAATTCCATATTAGGGCAACTCATCCTACTTATTAATATATCACAGAAAGGACTAGTATTACAATTACAAGTAGTTATTCGGGCGCGTCAACTCCACGAACTTCCCAAACAAACATGAAAATAACTGATTTCTGATCATTTTAAGAAATGTCTAATCTCAAAAACTGTACCTTCTCGATATTCTCAAGACTCACTGGGAAAGAGACTGTTTGAGTTGTCAAATTGAAACCAAGGACAGTTCGGTAACTAGAATGAATTTTCGACTTGATTCCGTGATGATATAGCCCTGTCGAGCAGACTTTTCAACAAAAAGTAAAGAAAACCGCTAAAACACAAGCTGTGATCATGACTGAATCCTACTTATATAAGTCCCTTGAGTGATGTTTCCATGTATTTCATCAGTGTATTGTAGTAGATAGAGTCCTATTGCAAGAACACTAATTAAAAATCTATTTTAATTGTTCCACAACAACTCTATTAATGACTTGAACGGATATCACAGAGACCGGAAATCCTCAGAGATAAATTTCTCCTGATCCTAACCGTTGGTGTTGGATTTGTGGCTTAATAGTCAAATGCTACTGTATCCTCCGCAAACGTTAGCGTATGAACAGTATTCCACTCGTGTTGGATGAATGTTTCACCAAATCCACATTTAAGTAGCTATGGTTATGTTTACATAACTGCAATATGTTGGTATCTCAACTTCGTGGCAGTAGGAGTCATGGATGATAAAGCTTCATATTAAATACTTTAAAAAGCATTATGATGTATGATAATATAGTTCCCTGAAATCAAAGGGCGTTAATACTTATAAAAATTAAAAATAAATATATATATACAAGTAACGTTTTAAATTTGAATATATAATTACTTTTAAGTTGATTATGTGTATTATATTTTATATTGTGTATACCATAACACAAATAATAATTGCAAATAATAAAATTGTTAATATAAACAGGTAATCTACTTTTTATTGTTAAAGATATTTGTACATTTCATTTTTTTATATATCACAATAATCATAGTAATCCAGGAAACAATAACTCAAGTTAAATCAATTGTATACTTAATAATTGTATATTATCATAACTCCACATCGAAGTAGACGTAATAATTTACTAGGCTATAATTATATCTTTCAATATACTGCGAGAAGTACTGACATATATGATGCTGAAATCTTCATAATCTATAAATGTAAAAAATAAAACAGTGTCAAAAATATTTGTCTATTAAATAATATTTCCAATAAAGTAAAAAGAATAATCTTTCGTCGATTTAAATAACCGTCCATTTAAATAATACAATTTTTATTTTTTGCAAAAAGGCAAAGAATAAAGGAATTTTAATTAATATTAAATATCAAACCACATCGTATAAAAGAAATGTTTAAAAACCTCGTTTATACAAACTAGTTAATACATACTGAGTTTCAAATTCATAATTGCTTAATTTCTGTCCTCTTTTATCTATATCTATTTCTTATTATTCAAATAAATAAGAGTATAGGAAAAGCAAGTGAATCTCTATTATCTGAATTCGATATCGATTATTCGAATAGTCTTGTTTTCTGACATGTTTTAATAAACAAAATTTTACTATATATATAAGAAAACAGATATATCTGTAAATAAACAAAATAATATTGAAATATTATATTATATTAACTTCACGATATTCTATCTACTTGAAATTAATAAAAATCATTTGGTGTTTATTTGATATATATGTATGTATATATTATATGAATAGCTATGCTATAAACGTAAAACAATACCATTGTTTTGTTCTCAAAATAAAATTACATAATATATCCTTTTGCACTCGATGATTTTTTCGCTGGAGTGAAGTAGCAACTCAAAATGATTTTGTGCATATTTGATAAGCTTTTTACAGCTAATATAAAATGATTTTATACACAAATCCAATCTGAACTATCATCTGAACTATCAGAGTCTTGTGCGGTATTATTACTACACTTTCAGATTTACTGTTTATTACTTCAATTTTTCGCCTTCTTGCAATAAACACTATATTCTTCATCGCTGGTTTCATTTTCTCAGTCCTTCAGTATGATGACAATATTTTCTGGAAAAGGAACTTATATAACTGAGTAGGAAGAGTACAAATCTGAAAAATTTTTTTAATGATCGGTTTAAAAATGAATGAAATTTTTATTTTATATTACTTTATCATTACAGGAACCAAAATTGCATGTTTGTATATATTGTCACTTGAGTCTATTTGAGCTTATCTATGTTAGATTAAGTGGCCATGTTTACACTATCTGTCTAATATAAATGAATACTCTAAATATTCTTTATACAATGTAATTACCGCACGTTTTCCATTTCCACGACGAAAATTATTTACTTTAGCAGAGAAATGCTTTAAATAATTCTTAACATAAAAATAAAAATGACGAAAAGGTATGAATTTTTAATTCTTGTGATAGCCAAAATGAATACAAAGTATAATCACAATCATGAAAATATAATTATATGATGTAAGTACTTATCTTAAAAAATTGCAAAATTTTCAAAAATAATTAACAAAAACCTTGGCTTTGCCTATCTTCCTATAATATAATACAACACTGAACAAATGTAATTAATAAAATTAGAATCTTCATTTTGAAGATACCAACATTGATATGTCTATTATCCTGTAATGTATGCTACAATTATCCTGTAATGTATAATATAATAAATAGTACTATTCCTTGCATATCTTATGTAATATTCTTACTCTATATTATTAAAAATTATTAAAAATTCCTTTAACTTTTGCCCTTGCAAGTACTTTTTGCATATTACTGAGAGAAGATCATCAACCTAGAAATGCAGAAAAATATGGAATTTTGAAGATACAGAAGAACATCGATCCAAATTAATTAAAAAACAAATTTGTTTAGATATACGGTTTTTTTAATAATCGGTCCGAAAGAACCAAATTTGTAAGTATTTCAGAAGTCAATTAGAAATTAAATAGTTTCTAAGTACAGACGTTTATAACATAAAAGAATACATGTCTAATAATTGTCAGATACTTTAAAACTTCTGTTACCAGCTAACTTTGTGTTTAATTTAAGAGCTTTAATTTAAATGAATCTGATAATGATATATCAGTGTTTCGTTTTTATAAGATCCATTTATATGTAACCCGATTTAATTTATCATCATTTGTTATTTCCAAATTTTTATACGGATACAAATTCCCTTCATAAATTCTTTTGAGATTTTAATAATTTTGATTTACTATTTTTAATATCGCTAATTTAGACTTTGGCTGAATTTGATGTATTTTCATTCTTTTTAAAACTTTCAATAATATTTCATTTATCTTTTATATAATAATATATTATACAATAATATTTACAGAGTCGCTCTTTCTCTTTTAATACTATATAATATAAATGTATATAAATACACATTAAATTCAGACGAGTCACGTAAGTAAAATAAGTTATTCGAAGCAGGAAGGATACACATCCTAAAATGTAAACATTGTTGGATATGTAATTTCGATGTTACAATTTATGTAATTAGGTGATTCATCTAAAAAAATGTTTCAAAGATCAATGTGACACCCTTTTTCATTCAACTTGCATTCAGATAATTAAACTTTGGACAATCAATGTGTCACATAATCGGTTAATCAATATTTTACTATGGAAATAGCATATATGTACAGATATGTACAATTTTTCTTTCACTGGTAAAATTTATTCTAGAGAGGTAAAATTGACGGATTTGAAGTTAATTTGACCTCCTTGAAGTTTTAAACTGCAAAGTTACATATACATATATATGTATGCTTTACACATTTCCAAAGTTTCATAATTTCCTGAATTTTGACTTGAAGCTCTTTCCTTGCAAGTATATTATTATAATATAGTAAATGGATAAAATCATTAAGTATAGAAAATAAATAGCTTACGCTTGTGAAGCTTTCCAACGAAAGGCTTGAAAATTTTCCAAAGGTCAATGTGAAACCCTTTTGAGACCTTAATATAACAGGTATTAGAAGTTGGCTTTCATTCGGACGTAAATCGTACCAAAGTACACCGTACGCTGTATCACCGATTAATTGGCTCTAACAATGAAATAAATATAAGATATTAATAACTAATTTGATTATATGTACACACAAAATGAAACATTTTAATGAATAAACATTTATGAATATGCAATAAATTAAAAAAGTCTACATTTCTTTCTTATATCATTTCAAGTTGAAAAAAGTATGTACATTCGTATATATATATGAAATAAAATATCTTCTGTTTCTATGATGCGTCTATACATTAAAATACGTAAAAAATATCATATCAACTTATGTAACATATCTTAATTTTTAAATTGCAGATATTTGAAGAAAATAATCAATGTATTCATTTTATGCTTCAACACAATGCTACTGTATGCCGATGATTTGAATTGATCAATAATCAATCGAAATCAATATGATTTTCGAAATATCATTATAAAAATATTGCAGAGACAGTCCTTAATCAGTTATAAAAATCTTATTCATTGATCTTCACAATATAACCGATAAAAAGGAATTATGTTGCCTTCATGTAACACTGCGCTGTTATTATGAATTTTGTTTTGATTATCATCGTGAACAAATACATATTGACAATGTGCAAATTGTATTACTTTAAATTACTTTAAATTACGTTGTTTCTTTAATTAATAATATAATATCTAATTCTATTCAAAACTAGTTCCTCATTTCTCTTGGAAAACTATAAAACACTATATCGAATTGTGTTATTTTCTTTACAAGAATCTGCTATAAATAAATGAGACATTTGTATACGATTAAATTATAAATTATAAAACTATCATTCCTTACTGTTATAACACTGAACTTCTTTTAGTGAACATTGAATTGTATTATAACATGTTAATTAAATCCAATACCTAAAGAAGTAAATTGATTTAATCTCATATATTTTAGAAATTTACAGAAATTACGTATGTATGACATTACATATTTCGAACAATTATAACATAGGATTGGTGACACTTGTATGTAAAAAATCGAGACAATAAAAATCGAATCTGCGACATCCGTATTTTTCTATTTCTTATATTTATTGTTTCAATCATAAGAAGCTATAATTATCCTTGAGAGATATTTTTCTCTTCATCATTTCGTTTCTACTTATAAACGATTTAACGTGCCTTAAACATTTTTTGTCTCTCATACCCTACTGATTATAAGTTCTTAAATACATATATATTTATAAAATTAAGAAAATATTTATTTGAAAATGCGTCATTCAGTGATGATAAAACGAATACATTTAAGTGTACTGTACTTAAAAATATGTAGTAAATATTATTGCATAGAGTTAAATAGAATATAAAAAAACAAATGATAAAGTTAAACGTTAAAAGTACCTTGAACAAAAATAAAAGCTATAGAAGATTTATAAGAAGAAACAATTGAGTAAATAATTTTTCTTAATTAAATATTTCGTATACTTTTTCAGTAGAGTACATTTGACATAGTGCAATAAAAAATATATTTCATTTAACAACCTTAATACGAAGATATTCTCCAGCGAAACAATATACAAACAGTTCTAAACAAATAACTGCATAAAATAAAACAGACTTGATCAATAATGGAAGTCCATTGTCATCGTTTAAAGCCTGTAATATTAGCCTGTTTTATCTGTAACACAGTGAGAAAGTAAAATATCGCAAATCGAGTCGTTACTTACAATTACAATGAGAAATCCTTCGCAGCAAGTGTTAATTGTATTTGATACAAGCTGACTAAGAGCTATATAAGTAAAAAGTTTCTCAATTTTCTCTGTAAAAATAATGATTTCTTGATATCTGCTAATAAAATGTTTTAACTTATTTTCATTTTTGGGTAGAACATCCGTTAAATTCTGGCACATAATATCGATTTGACACCCTACATGAAGTACCTAAAAATGATAATTCCAATGTAATAGTATGTTGCTGTATTAATTCAAATAGATGTATCTGATCCAAAAAAAAGCTGATTTGGATTGATAAATCATTTTAGAAAGAAGTTATTCAGTATTTAACAATCAAATATTGATTTCATATACATTGAGTGTAGAAAATATTCGTACACCGATCAATTTCTAACAAAACTTCGTGAAATGGTAGTTTATTAACAATTTTTTTATGAACAACGAGTTTATACATATTTTCGAAAATCTCTAGAATAGATGCAATGCAAAAGAAAATTTTTAATTTCAATTAATAAAATTTTAATTCAAAACTCGATATTTAGAAAATTTGAAAATTTGTTTCATAATTCTGTTGAAACTATTATCTTCAATAGAATTATGAAAAAAAAAACTTAAAATTAGTTCAACTCGATTTATGCTTTTAAGAAAATTGTTTCTGAAGCAATAATACAAATTCTAAGAAAAATGTATTTATAGCTATCCGAGAGAAAAATGAAATTTACACTCACCACCATTAGAAGCAGAGCAGTGAACGATCCAAATGTGAGAGCGGCTGAGAAATGAATCAGAAATTGTGTAGTTACTACAAGTTCGTAATTCGGAGATTCATTGGTCTCGAAAGGTAAATCCATCTTAAAAAGAAGCTCTCGAGACACTGAATCGTTACTTCCTTGGAATGCAATAGTACCGGTAAGATAAAAAAACGCAGACACCAGATACGAGGACATAATCATGCTTGTTAAATAAAAAGAGACCTGCCCCGTTTTCGATATCAAATTATTTATATCCATTTCAGTATATTTTTGACAATCCTGTTCCATGGTTGATAAAATGTCACAAAATACACTGTGGAATATTAAATTAATGTTAATTAACAATTATTATAGAGATTTTTATTTAAAACTATCTTCGTTTTGTGCGTTAAATAAAATAAATATATTCATAGATAAATTAATAACATAAAACAATACAAAACGACTATCTGCTAGATAAAATTACTTAACAATACAGCTTTCATTTTAAGTTATATTCAATGACTATTGCATTAAACAACCACATTCTATAGTTAATTCATTCAATTAATTCAAAAAAATAACAAAGATATATATATATAGGATATATTCGATCATGTTTACTTAAAACCTTTCGTAGAAATAAAAATATATTAATGTAATACATATAGCTATAATGTAATACTAATGGTTTGTAAACATGACATAAAGAAATTTAGTATTCATTTATCATATGCTGAAAATTCTAAAAGATACCAGATACTAAAAAATTATAAATAAACAAATAAATAAATAACAAATCAATTTTATTTAATCGTGACAATTTTCTCACGAAAATAATTCTCGTTATATTATATTACGGTATAATATTGTTTAACAATTTTATCATCATTACATTACATTTCATTATTCGGAAAATGATATTTATGTATATATTATAATATTTCAAAAGTCCATTAATTCTACTGAAAATAACAGATACTTCTTCAAAAATGGATACATAAACCAATATTTAAAGCAAAAGTTGGACAAAAAACACGATACGACAAAATTATATAGTTAAAAGTATATAATTTTCATTTAGAGATTTATATTCGTTGAAACTAGGATAACTTACCCGTAATTTATCCAAGTGACAACTAATTTGACAAACACTAAACTGAATGGCACGGCGATACTTAAATTATCTGTTATATTCATAAGAGAATCAGTACTGTAATGCATAACAATGAATCTGTATTGATAAGTTTGTAGCGTAATTATCGCTATCACCCAACATATTTTATGTAAGTAATGAAATGATGTTCCAGGCCAAACACCGCAAAAATGAAGACCTAATTTAACAGACGGACTAATTGTATTTAATATCATCGTATACAAATTAATTATGTTCTTTTCACTTTTATTATTTTTGTATTATTTTAGACGTCCCGTTTTATCTACAGAAACACGTAACAAACACGCATTATTATAATTAACAAATTTACGAAACAGTGAAATTGCTGAGAATCTTACTTATTGTTAGAGGCAGTCTCATGATAAACTGAACGTTCTGCAAAAATCGTGCACAAGCACATATTGTAGAAATTATCCACGAGTGACAACCGTTTGTTTCGAATTCTCAGGGATCACATAAATATTGCAAATAATATTACAATGATTATAGAGCTCCTAGAAACAGAACTAGGGACGAAGAAAAGAATGTTGTTCAAAATATAATCTCAACTTTCTTATAACGATTGGTTTCCATAGAAAAGTATAGAACTATGCAAGTGCATATTAAATTAGATTTGCTATGATTTGCAGAAAAACGAAAATGTTCTGGCATAAAACGAATAACAAAACTGAAGAGTGAAATATTATATGTATTTTATTGTATGAAAAACGTTCAAAAAAAGTGATCTTTTAGAAGATGAACTAACTAATGAAGTTAAAATAAACATATATATTTTATGAGATTTAATTTAAAGAAGTGGTAAAAAGTATCGATAACGCTTAATACTCATAAATTGTGGACAAGACAATTGTGGATAAGTGTGAATAGATAATACTTTAATAATAAAATAGATTATTTAACAAAATTTTAGTAAATTTTAAAATGTTGAATATAAATGAATTTTTAGATTTTTCAAAGTTTTATAATTAAACTAACATTCACGCAACTAAATTTCTCGAGGAAATGATATTTCTACTATTTAAAAGTGAGAAAGAATAAACTTTTTTCATGAAATTAAGAATTTATAACTTTGTAATATGGAAACATATAATATTAATTGGTTTTTGTTCGTTACAATTTATGCACGAACTACGTGTTTCATACATTCCATAAATGTTAGCAATATATCTACATTTATATTTTCTTTCTTGTTATCGTTATCTATATAATCGTTATCTATACAAATGTGACATCTAACACATTTTTAAATTGTCAAATTTTATGCAACTTGATATTTTTAAGAATAGAATTTAGAAAATAAAATGTCAGTATAAAATTATTCTATTAAATTTTATTGAAAGTATTATATTTCAGATATTTTATACATTTTTTTATATTATCTACATTCTGTACAATTTTGTTTAAATTTCTATAAGTAAACCCGCAGTTCATTTATGGAAAATTCTTTATTATTTTCTTTTTAATTTTGTGTTATTTCAATGCCTAATATAACATATTTTATGTCATACAGATATAATGAGAGAGATTATGTTTCTTTTCAAACAGATCTGAATTCATCAAGCAAATAAATGAGATAATAATTCGCCACGCGTGATACGATCATTCATTTAAAATTGTATATATTGCTATAAAAAAATGTTCAAAACTAACTTAATACTTTTATATAACAGTTTATTGTTGTATACATTGTTTTTATAATTTCGTTTCATTACCAATAAATTTATTCATAATATCTAATATCTAAAAAACATTCCATATGATTGAAATTGTTTTTGATTATCTCTGTATAAAACTGAACAATATTCTATAATTTGAGATTAGACATTAGTTTAGCTAATGGAAGTGTTAAAAGAGAAAAAAATTGACTTTTTCTTTTTTTCTTTTTCATGTCCTGATATTGTAATTAAAATAAAATCATTTCATTAGGAAAAGTAGTTCTTATCTTATATTACTCTTATAGGTGAAAAATTAATTAATGATAAATTAATTAGACGATTCACTTCAGTGTTATCATAGCAAACTTTTCTTCAAACTTTTCATAATAAACTTTCCCTCAATAGACACATTCTGTAAAAACTCATGTGAATATAAATTTTAATTACATACTAACTTTATTACTAAGATATTCCCAAACATAGAAAAAACAAATGCTTCCAATGTAATAGCAATATAAAAAATAAAATTTTTATAAATTCTTCTACATTCTCGTGTGAATTAAATGACTAGAATAGTGTAATGATTTATAAATTATAAAAATTATAATCATAAAATTAAACATAAAGAAAAAAGTATGAAATATAAAAATAATTCGAATTAAAATAATAATGATGTGAAAATAATATTTGTAAATATTACTTACAACTATCATTAAGAATATACAACTATAACTTACATAACTATCCTGTACAACATGGATGTATTACATAATAATTACATCAATATATGAGAATAAATTTTCGATATTTTCCGAACCAAGAATAATTTGATAATGTAGATCAATTAAAGATTTTATAACATTTCGCAAAGATTTATGATTTTTGAGAGAAATATTTTCCAGAGCTTCGTGTAACATTTCTATTTGTTCACCAAATATGTCTAAATAAGCTTTATTAAAAATAATATTCACTATTAATATAATGCTATAGAATATTACAAAAAAATATACTGCATTAAAAAATTTAATAATTTTTCTCTTATTCAAAAGTATATAAATATTTTGTGAAGACTTTTTATATTTATTTGAATAAGATCCTATTTTTATAATCGCTCAAACTTTTCATTTGAACATCATTTGTTCTTCATCTATTAATGAAATTATATTAAATATTTGCAAGTGCTATAAAATATATTTTTTATTTTTAAGAAATTTTGATAGTTTTAAAAATGTGTCCAGTATATATTACATAATACATACCATAAATTTCGACCAATATATTACTATATTATTTCAGAATTCTACAGAATTATTATTATATATTAGTAACAGAACAAATCTTGTTGAATCGTATTTTTCATGTACATGCAAGATAGAATTAAAATAACCATGCAAAATAAGTTAGAAATGGTATAGAAAAAAATAAAATTGAGAATCAAATAATTAGCGGTCCCAAAAATATCGTATCTTTATTGAGAAAGTTGTAGAATCCTTAAACAAATGAATGCTTTTTCTTTATTGTCAAAAAATCATCATACATACGCTAATTCATGCTAATGATAATAAAAATAAAATAAAATAAAACGTACTAATAAAAATAAAAATTGATGCTGAGAGAGAGAGAGAGAGAGAGAGAGAGAAAGAGAGAGAGAGAGAGAACGTAATATGCACACCAGGAAAAAAGAAGAGTATCTCTTCTTACCCTTTCCTAATCCCCTCTAACCACAACTGAGGCCCAGACCATGAGAACTCTTTTTGTACTTACCAGAATGTTCATTTTAACATGTACATATTTTAAGTTCTAAAAATCGCTTGGTGCCCTCTTTGCAGAATACGTCGATGTATTTCCTCTTATACTGGCAGCAGAAGTAACAGATTTGCGCAGTCTTTCTTTAGCTTTTTCTGTTCTGTCTGTTTTGTCTGGCTGAATATGCTTTCGACTTTATTTGAACGTTGCCTGCATTATTACCCGGCCCAATCACTAGCTATCGTTTGAACGATATTACGATGTCTCAGCTCGAAATCTCGCGCCAACGAAATAAATATAGTACCTCACTTAAGCGTCCGCAATCGTTTCACACTGCCATATAGTAAGATAGCATTGAGTGGAGATAGTTTCAAGAATTAGTGGGGATAGCGATGGACACGTAAGTAGGAATTACTGTAGAAAGAAATGAAACAAAAAAAAAATTTTAACGTTAGTATTGCTCCTCGGTCTGACACGAACACCCGCGTTTGAACCAGCACTTTTCTTCTCCACCGCCACATTGGACGTGGTCTGACCAATCGACGATCTCCTTCCCGCATTATACGCTCATCACGTTCACGATTGGTCGCTGCTGTATACGAGCTAATGGTAGATTAACAGTGATCGAAAATTTCAATTTTTTTTATCCCTCCCTAGATTTTTCTTGCATATTTTTCTACTTTCTAATTTTCTGACGGTAAGTAAATAAATGCAGTAAGTAAGTAAATAAATGCCATAGACGAGTATCATGTATGAATAAGCTTCACCATTGATTAAGAATAATATAGACCAGACATTAAATAGGGTTTCATGTTTCAGGGTCTGAAATACCGACCAGGAAAAATATCACTGGTTTTTCTAGCGCACTCTACGCTTAAATAACAGTGAATTGGAGAACTACGTCAAACAAAATGATACAAATTGGTTGAGGAAAATGGTATCCGTTACAGTGTTGTCAATTGTATCCAGGCACAGACAAGATATAAATATATATACCTCATTTGTGCTAGGGATGAGAATTAAAATCAAAAAGGACAGTGATATATTGTTGTGATATTTGCTTCGAGAATTATTAATTAAATTGAACATGCGATATTTAACGAATTAAAACATTTCAGTATTGAAAATTTGATAGTTACTAGCTTCATATTTCGGTATTGAAAATTTGACAACACTATAATGTATTTCAAAAATTTTGTTTCTAACGCTACTTGATCAACTTGAATCGTTTTATTTGATATAGTTCTCCAACTCACCATAGAGTGCGCTAAAAAACCAATGATTTTTTTTTTTTTACTATGTCGGTATTTCAGATTATGGGCCATGAACCCACACAAGATATTTAGTCTTTACTCTTAATCATATACCTCCTTCCGTGGTTTTACTTGATGTAGTTCAGCATTAAGTGTAGAGTGCGCTAAAAAATCAGTGATTTTTTTACTATATTTCAGGTCACAGACCACGAAACTCCATAAGATGTTTAGTTTATTCATATACTATTGTTAATGATTTTTAGTTGGTGATTCTGAATAGTTTGAAAAATAGTATGTGTTAAATTAAATTGACATATTTAGTACATAATTAACATATATATATTTTAATTTATGTAAAAATATTTATATATAGAGAGCATCGTAATATTTCAGAAAAATATTCAAAGTTTGAACGATTCGATTATCGATTGATATATTGCGGGAATCCCACAGTGTGCTGTATTTTAGTAAAGTGTCAAAGCGCATTGTTTTGTTTTTTGACAAAAAATGTTATTTTAGTTAGCGTTTTCTTGTTTTTAAGAGAAATTCGTGATTTACTATCAGTTAGTTTAATTTTCGTAAGTTATTGCAAAAAATAAAAGAGTTATTAAAGTAACAAGTTGTACTTTATATAAATCTATTAAAAGGCCGATGCTCAAAAATTAAAAGGTATCTTTATTTTGTAAAACAAAAAGATTTTAATTAAGGAGTATAAAGTTTGAAGCTGAATTTTTAAAAATATCCACATACATACATATATAGAGAGAAAAATACTAAAATCTAAAATCATCGAGGAGAAATGGATATTGAAAAGTTCAAATGTGGACATATTTTCAAGCAATAATTTAAATAATCTTGGAAATTACCTACACCTTATATTCATCTTCAACTGTTGATAAAGAATTATATAATGATCCAGAATTAACAATAACCATAACGCTATATCTAATGTAGAAATTTTGGAAGAAAATAACAGTGATAATAATAATATAATATTTTAGATTCTACTGAGACTTTTTAGCAACAGACAAATGTAATTTTATCATCCCAAAATCATATATGTAAAATAAAATCTGTAAAATTTTTGGATAATTCATCATTAGATGACTGTGATAATGACTGGATTGCAGAGATGGAAGAAAAAGCTAATCAAATATATACACTTCTACCAATGTATAAATATGATCATGTATTTGGAATTTTATACAAAAATCGTTATGCAATGAATTGTTTAGAGCTTAGTTTACGAGACTTACTACCAATGAGAAAATCAACAGTAAAAATTCCCTATATTATAAAAGCAGATAATGATATAAACAGTTCATTCAAATATTCAAAATACATCAAGTAATTCAGATGCACAAAATAAATCATTAAATAGTTCAACAAGAAATAAAGTATTAATAAATAATAGCAAAAGTTATGAAGGACAAAAATTTCTATGATTATATGCAATATTTGAGTCGTATGCAAAACATTAAGGAAGAGAAATTATTTGTTATTGTTACAAAAAGAAACAAGAATTAGAACAATCAATAGACAGAAATAAAAATATTTTAGAGCCTAATAATACGGAAGGATACTTAGAAACATTAGATATTCATTTAAATAATGAAAAGCATATAAATTGTACCTATTCACTATCTAGTAATATATCAAATACTGAAAATATCTAATGTATCATGTATTGATGTCACATTATGTGATACTACCACAAATAATGTATCAGAAATATTAACACTATTAAAAAATACTGCTTAAAACATAGAAATTAAGCCATTAACTTCCACTGGGAATTATTCTGTACAAAACACTAATTGTATGTTTGGAAGTACTGGAAAATCAATTTTTAAAAAGAAATAGTGGGCGCATAAAATATACTAGATCACTTCTAATTCTATTCAACTAGATAAAATATTAGAATTATATTTCTATATTTGGATAAGAATTATATTAATAAAGTATGTAAAAGATATTTAAATAGAGACGCTGGTCTAGATAAACAATTTGAAGAATTAATTGATATCATAATAGAAAATAGACAATTATGTCCTACTAAAACAATTATAAAGGAACCATATCAAGAAAAAGATTGTAATAGACGGAAAATTTATGTATTTAACAGGAGTTTTTCCTAATGCAGATTCTATATATTTAAAAAAAGTTGTAGCACAAATAGGTAATGATTGTGTTAAACTAAATCATTTCATACAATCACAATGGGAATATCTCACTTATCTAACAAGAGATGAGAAAATAAAAAAAATAGGAATTACGGAACAACAAAAGCAATATATTAAAAAATTCGATGTCAAAAAATTTTTAGAAATATATCCTGATCCATTTAAATATTTTCAAAATCTAGAGAGAAAATCTGAATGCAATTATGATACATTTGAATTTCTTAAATCACACTTCAATAAATTTGAGGTATGTACATTAAAATACAATATGTAACTTATGGTATATAGAGCATTGTTTGAAATTTATAGATGACGACTTTAACAAATGTTTTTGAACAGAATAAATATCATTTATCTATAACAGCAAACATACTACAAAATATGAAACCTGATAAAAAGTCAAATTATACATGTCAATGTGGGAAATCTCTATCAGATAACATTTTTTTAGTACATGAATGTGCATTTATAAAATGTAAAGACCAAATTTAACCCGGGATTACCCACGTGAGGGTCTAGTCGCTGGGATGTACCTGCGCTAGACCCCCAGGTGGGTAATCCCGGGTTAAAAAATATCAAGGAGATATAAACTATAATTTTACAATGAAAAAGAAAATAATTTCTTGTTCTTTTTTTCTTTTTTTGTTAGAGAAAGAATCAACTTCTGAATGTCAAACTGTTACGCTGAATGTATACCATCCAAATATTCAACATGTGATGATGGCCACATATTTTGTAATTCGTGTACCATAAACGGAACTGAAGTTTGTATCGCACTAGGAACTACGTGTATTTCATGTTTTGTGGATGGAGAATTTAAACTTCCAATCTTTCAAAAAGTATTATCACCAACGCAGTTTAGTATTTTTATTGGTAAGAAACAAGAAATAGAAGTAATGGGTGCTGGAAGTTTAGCTTCTTGTCCATTTTTTCAGTTTGATAAAATTTTTAAATGTCTTAATTACGAATGAAGCAATATGTGTAGGTAGGTAAAAATTATTGAATTACGTAGGTAATATTTACTGAATTTACGATACAAAACAATTTTTTATTTCTATTCAAAGACAAGAATCATTTAAGTAAGTATATTTAAGTTTTGTTCCATAAAAGTTTTAATTGTTTTATGTATGTTTGTTCTGTTATATTTATTTGAATGTATTTAAAATTTTGCATTTTTTATACATTAAAAGTAGTCAATAACAAGAAAGGTAGAGATAATATATAAATAGGATAAAATTAAATTTTATTAATATGTACATTGATTTAATGTATGATAAATTTAATAAAACCTTATTGCTTTTCTTTCATTGTAGTATTTTTACCATCTAGTTGCCTACTCTAATATCGATAATTCCTTCTCCTCCATGGAAAGATTCGGTGGTTTGAGGTTGTGGAGTAGGAGTTTGTACTGTTGTTCCAAGAGTTTTCTATTGTTATTACAAATATATGATAAAATTTTCATTATGTACTTGACAATTGAAATATTATTTAGAAATTTTCTAATTTATCATTAAATTGCAGATATTTACACAAATTTATATTTTTATGAACACTAAGAGTCTAGGTAAAGATTTCACCTAAACTTATTAAATATTATAATAAGTACCATAATTCGAAAATCGTATATTTTTGCATATGTGCATTCTATACATTTTTATCTTTGCTAATAAATTTACAATCTACTTATCATTGAAGTTACGTAGTATTTAATCCATTTACATAATGAATTTACATAATGAATGATAATTAAATACTAATGTAAAACATTGTTACATAACGTATTTTAACAATTTTGTTTTATTAATATAATTATATGTAACAACTTACGTTTATTAGCGGATTATGACAAATCCTCACAACAGTGCAAAATTCTGATTCCTTGTTTTGTTGATCTTTGGAAAATAAGTCATCTAATATTGTACATGACGGTAACTGGCCTGATGGGAGTTGTATGTGTCCTGGTGGATGTAAATGTTCCGGTAGTGGGAATCGATGTCCCGGTGGTATGAACTGATGTGTCGGTGGTGTAAGCCCCAATAGTGGGAACCAACGTTCCAAGTGGAATCTATTCAAAGGTCTTTCAGAACTTTCCAGAAAAACAGCATTGACTGCTGTCAGTAAGAGACACACAGCGAGAATTTGCTTCATCTTCTAAATGACAGAAATTAATGTTAACGTAAATAAAGCATGTTTGAATTTTCTTTACAATAAGACCGATTCAAAAAATATACAATGAGTCATTGGTCTTAAGATATTCACAAAGGAATATTTATTTTACAGGAGTACTTTAAATTAATTATTGTACCCAAACAATAGCGAATTATAAATTCACGGAAACATGTAATTGAATGAAATAATATATGATAGATTCGTTGTGTTAAAATAATTTCAACACATTATCAAAGTTTATATTGAGAGGAAAAAAAACAGTATATATGCAGTCTGGAAAAACGCTATAAAGAAATATCATTTGAAGCTGTGACTCATAATCAAGATGCTCAATCAATTGTCCTTGGCTGATTGTAATTACATAAGTATTCGAAGGAATTTTATTAATATCACTCTAATTTGGACGTATATATATTTTACGTAAATTTTTACTACTGTTATTGCTAATGCAGAATAATATTATTTTTTACAAAATAACAATAGTTATTTTTTAAAAGTTTTTTCTGAATAATAGTGGCTATACGTATGTAACTATCTTATTTCCTTTAATACGATACTGCAATGTATAATATACAATGTAAGTTAGATATGTATAGATTAGACATTGTATGAAAAGTGGAAAAGAAATTGTCAAGAATGTTGAAAAAAATTGCTGTTTAAAGCATTTTATCGTTTTGTATCAACAAAGTAATCATAATTTTTTTGAAGAGAAAAATGTAATGAATTCTTCAGAACAAACAAAAAAAAGAAAAGTTTAATTAAATGTTGAGAAAATCACCATAATTTGGCCTGCATATATGAAGTTTCTATAAGAAAGGACATTGGGAAACAGGTTCCAAAAAAGATGAAAATGACGATTCATTTTATAAGACATTTGTTACTAATTACCGTTAGTAGATTTTCGTTAGTAGATTTCTAAATAACTTTTTAATAAAAATTTCAATGTTTAGAATTAAAAATAAAAGATATACATTACTTCAAAAAATTTACGTGCGTGTAATATAATTACACGCACGTAATTATATTACATTTTCAGAAATATTCATTGCGTAAACATTGTGATGTAACTCGTCGTTGAAAAAAAATGCAAAAGGCAATTTACGTTTGTCAAATTTACCTGAAGAAGCAGCAGGAAATTTAGGATCGCGTAATTTATGAGGCCTTTTATGACCATAAACTTTTACTTACAAGGCTACTTTTGAAGATTTAACTCTCGAGATTAGCAAATACCATCAATCAAACGTAGTCGTCGAAACTTATTGTCTCTCTGAACAATGGCGATGGTATGGCCGTAAATGAAATACGTTTTTAACTGCGAATCACCGAGAATTTATGCCGAATAAATAGCAATTCGTTGACCACCGATGGGAAAGGTCAATGCAAATGACTGTAGGTCATTGCAATTCAATTGCCTGTGTAACAAACGTGTTGTATAGCTGTGTAAGTTTTTCAAGGACGTAACGAACTCACAAAGTCAGTTAATCAAACTGTTACCATTGTTTTCACTAAGGAAGTGATTATTAATTATTTGATTATTATAATAACGATTTAAGAGAAAATATTTTTGTGAACCATCTAAAAAAATGTTTGGTAATTTTTTAAATAAGCATCATTATTGATGCGAATGAACATTTAAAGACACATAGTTTCATCGAAATATCACATTGCTATAATATCTCTGTGTATTTCGCCAACTATTAATTCATTTTCGTTATTCAAGATTTGTAAAAATCATTCGCACTGGGATAAAGAAATTCTCAAATAGAAGCCGTAACAGATGTTTCCAAAAATTTAAATTCACATAAGAAAATTATGCTAGCAAGCAATAAGCTTTCGAGTCACCTTTGACTCATAGCTTAACATTCGTTGCATGTAATTTATAGTTTTCTTCTTCTTTGATGTAACTGATAATTAGATCATAAATCAAGGTATAATCTCGAATGCAGATTTTAAAAAAGAGATATTCAATTACAAAATGGCAAAATAAGATTTCTTCGGACAATGTTAACGATGTTGATACGCTTTATTTTCAATTGAATATTTCGTTACTGAGACTTTTCACTATCTGTACTCACAATCAGTGTACCCAATCTATAGTTATTACCTTACTTCTAATATGAAAATAATTATCATCGACGATGAGAAGATTAGACAAGGAATATTGGAATGACGGTGAAAGCTTACACTAATCCTAAAATGCCCAAATTTGAGAATGTCCCGTTATTAGGATTATATTGCCCGAGGGTCTAACGTATATAAGGGCTGACGTCGGTTCCAACGTTCATAAGGGCTGACATCGGTTCCAACGTTCATAAGGGCTAACATCGGTTCTAGACGTCTCTAAAGTTCGACTCTGTGCACATCATGCGATTATTAAGCGTCGCCGTTCTCTTCGTAAGTATCAATTTCTTTCTGAAATATATCTTCCGCCTTTCAGAAAATTATCATTCCGAGTAAAATTTGTTTCTCTTTCTTCGAGGAAAAAATCAGACTACAATAAAACAAATTCACGAAATAATTTTGTTTCAAATTTCTGCAGATTTTCCTGGCAGTGGTGTCTTCGCGATCCAACTTCACCACCACAGAGGAAGTCGCCAGTGACGTAGTCCAGGACCAGAAAGAATCCAAAATAATCGAAGAGAATGCTGTGGTGGATTACGTGAAAACAAAACGCCATATAAATAAGGATCTGAGGATGATTAACGATAAGATTATAAGTAACGCGATAACCATGGGAATGGCCACATTCGAAGCCATCAAAGCCATCAAACTTGCCATTTTGAATCTATTGTCTACTAAAATCGAAGTTTTGATGAACCAAATTGAAAATTTGGATGTTCTTGATTTACTCGACTCGCCTACCGTCCAATTCGTCATGTCGACACTGGGAAAATTAAGTAGCGATGATTTTCTACTTCCTGAATCACGACAAGGTAACAATTTTGATTCGTTTAAAAATGTGGAAACTGGCAAAAATTCAACATCAACAAAGCTGTAAGAACCTTTGTCAATATACATCGAAAAATCGTCCATTTAGAAGAAATTTTGAACCTATTATTAAATAAGTGTCTACGTGAATCATTTATTAAATGATAAGTTTATATTATATAAGATTATATTTTGTATGTTTTATATATTCGTGAATATTATGCGGATTTTGTGTATTTCTGCATTCTTAAGTTCTTTACAAACGTATAAACAATCTTAGTCTAACTTATTTTACTTTAGATAATTTATACGGATATTAATCATATTCTTATAGAGGAAAATGTGGAAGAACAATTTTTAATCTGGGTGATTTTTTTATTTGATCTTGTGTCGAAGACTCTGGCAGAATTAATGATCTGTTCGTTGAAGATCACATAAAAGTAAACCGAAACTTTTTCCTCTTGAGATTAAACCTGGAACTTTCGTGTCACGTTATGTACTCATTTTCTAAATAGGTACAAATAATAAAGGGAAATTAAAAAAAAATGTTATGTAAAAATGTAGTTTGAAGTTTCTAAGAATTTCAGGAATATGAACATTCTGATCAAGTGAATTGAAGAATTATGAAGAAGTATTTAAGCATATTGTATATGTGATGGCTTCAATTGATTGCAATTGGCAAGAAAAATAAGTGCGAAGAAAAAAAGTGACTATTTTACGAAAAAGAAATTGTATTTTCCTCGAATGGTATAAAAAACTCAATCACAAACTCTTGCAACTTGAGAAACACCTTAAAAACCAATAAGGAATTCAGTATAGGATACAGTAAAAATATATAGAATACAGAATGCTATAAGAAGATAGAGTAATAGTAGAAAAATACAAAGGTAGAAAAAGAAAATTGTTATAAACACGATCAGTGTCAGTTTTGGGGAATTTTCGGTTTGCTCTATCCTTTTAAAAAATTCGGTGTATCGTTGTTTGACGTGGATTCGTTGCGTGTATTCATTAACTGCCAAGATTTTTCATGCCGGTTCTTTCCATAGTAAATATCTTCTAGAACGAACGTTGTAGTCATAAGAATGGAAACTCCCGCGAAGATCACCCACATAATTAGTTCAAGCGTGACCTAAACGAATTGTAAAAGAATTTTAATTGATCATTATATTTCTCAATCGACGAACGGTGATAAATGTTAAGATTCTGAAAATTTAAGTCTAGCCACTTGTAAACCAAACTTATAATCTTAAAACTTATAAACCCCGACCCGTTCTCATGATTTCGAAGAATGTAATTATAATTTTATGTGATTAATAGATTGATTTAACACTTATTGTTTCCCAATCATTGTGGCATTTTATATCTATAACAGAATATTTACTTACTAATATGTATTAATATATCATTATTATTATATTTAATATCATGTAGCTATTAATTTATACATTTCATATTATTAATGTATTTATTATATTTATATTAATATTAATAATAATTGTAATCAATTACAAATCACTCTGTAATAATAATAAAAATTTCATATTAATTAATTTTATGTTAATAAAATTATTCTTTCTTTGGCTGTAGAATCAGATATATATTTTTATATCCTATCAAACATTTCAAAAATAGTTGTTTATTTGATTCCTTATAAAATTTCATAGTTTGTCATTTATTTTTAAGAAACCTGGGAAATTATCCCTTTTCAGTTATATAGTCTGTGCACTATTTATATATGTATAATATGAAATATTTATTTGAGTGAAAATGTACTTCTACTACAGCTTTCAGAATGATCTTTAAACGATCGTTGGCTGAAATCCATTGCCAGATCATGAATGGCAGAAGAATCATCAGTAGTAATGCATCCAGAACGTGCAACACGATTAATGATATTGAATAGGGAACTAGCGATTTTCTTTGAGATTTTTGCCTAAAACGGCACATATATGTTATTATTGTTATCATCATCATCGTCGTCATCATCATATTATTATTATTCCCTATATAAACTAAGTACCTGTTTTCTGATTTTTCTTTCTTTCCTTGGCTGTCTTTAATTTCGTCTACTTCGTCGTTATTGCCTCTGTTGTCTGTTTGATTTTCAACGGTCAGTGTCATAGCTTTCCTTGTGTCGCACATGTTAAACGATACTCAGAAAAACGAAATGTAAAAGTGGTGTCTTGAGAGAGATAATTGTTTCTAGATAAAAGGCGTTCAATATTGAAAAATTTGTAATCAATCCACTCCATTCTAGATTTGTCAAATCAAACGAATTGGATGATAGAAAATCGAGCGAACGGAAACATTGCTATTTCTCATATGTTTTTTGTTTAATTTTTATTCACAAGGTGATCAAAACATTGTCAGAAACTTGGCGATAAAATACCAGTTAACGTTTTAATAAAAATTACTCGCAGCACACTAAACCGCTAAATTTTAGACAATTACATTGACTATAATTAGACTTCGCATAGTACAATAACTACCTAATAACACAAGTTTATCGTCGGTCGTTAAATTAAATTTAAATTATTTTCCCATAAAAGTTATACGTAGTACAATAAAACAGCGAATTTCAAATAATTCTTAATTATAATTCCGTTTTACATATTCGTCGATCAATCATCATCTAATTATTATTAACAAATGTAAGATACATATTCAAATTTAATTATCCTGTACAATATTATCCTGTAAATAAAGTATCAAAACCTCTAATTACGTCATACATCCATTACTAACGAACTACACGTTCTATCATCATTAATTGTAATACTATTTGGTACTTTGTAATGTTCTTTGCCTGCCATTTATTCCTCGTTTATCGCGCTTCCAATCGTTATAAAAACTTATTCCCAGTTACTAGTCTTTAAAAACCGCTTTCTTATTTTATGGCACAATGTGACGCTGACTCAATCGGTTAATTATTATGGTAATTAGGCGACTTCAAGGATCCGCAATGCAAATACACTTTACCAATTTCTCGTTTACATATCTTTCGTGAAACAGTCGTCCGTTGCTTTATTGTATCTCATCAACGATGCTCCTACGATTGAAAAAAATAGTGGACCCGATGGGAAGAATTTCAAAAAATTCATTATTAATCGTGACACGATTTTCGACCAGCCAAAGAACTGTGAATATGATTCCTCCCGTAATGCTTCCTTCTAGCCATCTGTTGCCTGTACACGAATAGCGGTCTAAAAACTTTGGCGTCCTGTGCTTCTAGATCCTCTAGGCCATCTTTAAGATTATCTTGTTTTGCTTCTGCTTCAATGGACCTGATTATCCTGGGTTTTTCATTCCGCGATGACTGATAGCTGGCTGGAGATTCCTGAAGATTACCTCTTTCGATGTGGCCGTTCATCTCGAGATGATCTTTCATTTTCCCGTAGGCTTCAATCTGAAATTAATCCATAAAAGATACATGTTTTCATAATGCAAACAACGCAATGATATTAATGTTGTATTATTTTAATTTAAGTCAAGCTAAAGAAATATGGATTGTCAATCTTTTAAAGCTTAAAAGAAGACAAAAGAATCTCTCTTTGTAAATGCTTATATAAAGACAAGAAAACAATAACAATATTTAAGTGTTCGAATATCAATATTCAAAACTCTGAAGAAGGTTTTCAAATACCGAACGAGCAGCTCTCGAAGCATCATCAACTTCTTTCATAATATCTTCCTGTATCGTTCTTTCGATATAGCCATTATTCTTCAAATTCTTCTTCTGCATTCCGTACGCTCGAATTCCTGGAAGATCCTCCTCGGAATTGATGTGAATCTTTTCCACTTTGCCATCGAATCCATGCTGATTCTCTATGTGTAATCTCCTGGTACGACTATTTCCGCGGAATTTCCTTGGAAGTCTGGCTGGTATGTCTTCCACATTCCTCAATCTTGACACAGTAGGATCAGATAGCCTTAAGGAAGACTCCGCGTTCAATGATCTCGCGAAGTTGATGTCGAAGGACGCTATTACAAATAGAACCTGCTAAAGGAGTTGAGAAGGAAATTTAAATGCAACGTAGACAATCTTTTAATCGCATTTTAATTACATGCGCGTTTATCGCGGTTTTAAGATAATCGTTATCTCAAAAGTGACTGAATATTTTCCGTTTGCGTGTTTGTTACATAATCTACATTGTTTTCAATGTTTTGGTAAACAAATTTTGTTTGTATGACATTTTTATATCCAAATAATGTTAGTAATGTTACTACTATATAACTCAACGTAAAATTTTCCAACATTTCTTTTAATTCATTAAAAAATTATTCTCTTTGCAATACTGTTCGCAATATCATTATCCAATCGCATTATCCAATATCATTTGAAATTATTACGATTATGATAATGGAATTGAAAAAAAATCTAATTTGTACAAACATCATTTTGAAAAAAAATAATTATCAAAAGATTCGGATTTATCCGGCTTAATAACATAATTATTTAATATTAATATACTTATATTAATATAATATCAGTAAGTACAGTACATTATTGTTATCACTGGATTACGAATTGTTGTGCATTTATGCGAAATATAAGAAATTGAGCATTCGCTATGATTCTTGATAAATAAAATAAATCGCTCCTTGAAATCTATATTTTCTTAGTTGCGTTAATATGGAAATTATGAATTTGCATAAAAATTCGTAGTCTAATTATTACATATAATAAATCTCCTCTTACCACGAATATAGTCCACATGTTGTGAAGATCAATGTTCCTCGACTGAAGGATATCGAAGGCCAGAATAGCGATTTCTGTTCCCGGCGACGCTCAGATCGCGATTGAGAGAACAAATTGACCGGGCATCGGTTATATATGTACGTGGTGTGTTTGCGATCTCCAGGAACGTGATTAAGCTGCTGCCACGCTCGATGTGCACAGAAAGAGGACGACGTAGTCGAAGCTTACAGTTTAGATGTGACTCAGCTTCGCGACCGATCCTCAGAAAGAAAAAGAAAGAGAAGTAAAGAGGATCGTCTTGCTCCTTTTATCTCTATCGAACTGGCTTTCCATGCGAAAGCTCGAACACCTTGAACACGTTCTCTTAGCTTGACCTTACTTCCTCGACCTTTCATTCCGCGTAATACGATAGCGGTATCGTTTGTAACTTCTTTCATTTTACTTTTTTTCTTTTTCTTTTTACTCTGATTTTATATTTTCTATGACATGCATGATTGCGGTTCTTTGAAAAAAATGTGACGTACTGAGAATTTTTGTAGACTTATAAAACCGAGAATTTTTTTAGTTTCTGAATTCTTTTATTCTTCATTTACTTGCTTTTTTTATTTTTTATGCTTTCTTATTTTTTTAATTTTTTGAATTGAAATTGCAATGTTGTAATATTGTAACACTATTTGACTATTAATATTTGATTTGTTCTTCATTGATTGTAAGAATTCGCGAATCTGCAATAATAATTATTGTTATTTCACAATTGATAAAAAAAATGGTTAAGTAAACGTAAATATAATATACAAATAGAGATTAGAAGTATTATGTATATCCCTTGATAAGGAAACCACAATTTCTTCTGGTATCCATTCTTGATAAACGTCAGCGAAATAGCTAGTTAATCTAAACAACATAGGCTAACCTAAAACATCTATAATTACAAAACTAAATCCTAATTCTTTTTTATTATATTTCGAAGAAACCTTTATGATACAAAATTTTGCTTCGCGTCTCTTCATTTGTTTTTACAATTGTCGTCCATGACGAATCAGCCCTAAGCTTATTGTCTTACAAATTTCAAAAACAAACCTACCCTATTTAACACGTTGAAAATTCCCTTGAAAAGAACTGCATTTATTCATCGCATCAGTACGAAGAATTTCATCGACATTTTTTTCAAACCACTCATCATGTGTTCCCCAGGTGTTAAATGTCTACTCAGTGGTTATCAAACATTTGTACACATCGGGCTGATACAGAAACGCCATTCCTAACCCATCTTTTATTTTCCCATCGTTTTTATTTAAACTGCGCATATTTTGGTACAAATTCTGATTTGTTCCGGGTTGGAAATACATATGAAAATTGAATTTGCATACGATAGCACGATTGAAAATAAATTAATATTTAAATATATTTGAACTGCGTGAAATTTCCCGCGGAAATTTACTCACATTGCGCGCGCATTGTATCGCGCAATAGAAAAAGAACAGTGTTACATGTGCTGCTCTGTTTTATAACAAAATTGAGAATTAAAATGTTATTTTATCAAATAAATAGAAAGTTTCATAATCAAAATGACGGAAATGAAGTAGATTCAAAAAGAATTTCCAAAGTGTGAGAATGAAAATTGTCACAGTGAGGCAATAGACATAATATTTAAATTTTTACTGCAAGAGAAATAAAGACACGAATTTCATATTTAAAACTACAAGTATATAAATATAATATACTTCAAAGTACATAAATGTAACTTATATATTAATTTATTTATTAATCTTCAAAGTATATAAATATAACTTCTTATACTCTTTGAAATTATCAAATATCCAATATTTCATAGATATTTTAAGGAATTTACACTATCATATACATCATATAAAAAAAAAAATGCTTGAGATTTCCTCTCCAAAGTCTAAAATATGTAAATGAATTTAGTATACATCTTCGTCGTACATCTGCTCGACATCTTCTATGAATGAATCAAGAAAAGAATGAATGACTAACAGTTCCATCTGAAGATATTAACATGTCGTTAATTGATGTCTGTAATATGACTATTGTCATATGTAACGCAGTTATCGAAATTCATTCGTAGAAAACTGGTTTTGCGAATATGTATTCATCGAACGCGTTTAACCATTGAACATTAATCTCTAGATGAATTTTAATTTGATTATTATTAATATTTCACGCGTATCTAATTGTTCACAAAACCTTTTTTTTTAAGTTCTCGTGTTATTTATTATTATGTAAATATTTGTACGAATGTCTGGAATTAATTAGTTTATATTCTTTAATTCTAATCATTGTTTATCATTATTTAAAATTTTTTTGAATGATATCAATTTTATTGAAGAAACATACGTACATATATTAACATACATGTGTATGTATATGACAAACAGATCTAGGAACTACGTTTTTATTTTGTTTCATCGAAGAATGAATTTAAACAACAGTATTGGATTAACATTAATATTTACTTTGAAAATCATTGTGAATTTTTTAACTGCCAATGTATCTCTATCTGATTTCCAAAATAAATAATTCATTCAATTTTTCTATAGATATTTATATTTTGAGATTTGTATTTTGAAATTTATAATTTATGATTTTGCTTGAAGACAGAGAAAGTCTTAAGTTGATGGAAAGTCTTACGGAAATAACTTTCATTTAGAAATAACACCGATGCCATTGAAGTCTTCATTTCTTGACAACCTTGTCATCATTCACAACGTTCCAAGCATCCTTGTAGCCTTAACGTAAATTTCATGGTTTTTTACTGTTGCTTTTTATTCTTTTTATAATGTGAATGATTAAGCTTAATTTCTCGTTCATACATATTTGAACAAATATGATTAATCTTTTTGGGGATTTCAAAAAAATGAGTTTTTTAACGTAAAATTTTTTTAATTTTTTTATATTTTTGACTCAAATTTTCTTCCTTTCAAAATTAACAACTTCTCACAATTCAAACCAGTATTCATCACCATAATACTTATCAACTTTAACAAAGATGAAACTAAAAAGAGTAGAAGAGAATCAAAATTCAAAATTTGAATTCACGATTCAATTGATGCTCAATTGAATAAAAAATATGTTTTCTTCTACATGGTGTAAACAGAGAAAAAATTTTATTTATGTATTAAAATATAGAACCGTAAAGCAATGAGAAATGTATCAGATCAAAATATCTTCTTTTCTCGTCTATCCAAGCAAAAATTACGTTTCTTTCTCTTCCTCTTCTTGCCCTAATCCTCCTCGTTTTTAATAATCGTCATATCAAGGTCTGTAAAAATAAGGGCGTCTTGGATAATAACTGTTATAACCGCGATACGGTGTGTAACTGTATCGTCGATTACTGTTGTCATAGTATTTAGACCGCGATTCCTGTCGGTATTTGAACAGAGGTCTAAATACAATATCTTCAGCTACATCCATGTCACCTGTTTCTTGGGAATAATCCATTTGATCATTTTGCAGAGATGGTGCTAGCATTGCCCATTGCGACACTACCACTGGAGATACAAGCATTCCGTCTGTGGCTAACATTGGGTTGCTGTTATATGTTGGTGATGAAGCAACGATGATCTGAAAGTAGAAAAAGTTTCTTTCATTTTATCAATTATGCTTGTTATCGCTTACTTAATTATTACGTTAAACAATACTCTTTCAAGAGAAAATTAGTAATGAATATTATTAATATAACATTATTTTATAGAACTTTATATTGTAATATTAGTAATTAGTAATTAGTAGTATTTATTAATATTCTAATTTTTATCATTTCTTCTTCTTTCTATTCTCTCTTCTTTTATCTTTCAAAATTTTAATCCTCTATTTTTCCCACAACTACTGTAATAAAAATGATATTCTATATTCTTCTTTCTAACCTTATATTCTGTTTCACTTAGTTTGTATCAAAATTTACCTCCGATGGTGTTGAAGATTTCGAATAATCAGAGTTGACTGTCAATGAACTTTGATCAACAAAGTCCTGAGCTTTTTTTTGAATCTTCCCGCTGTTGTCTTTCAAAAATTCTACTTGGTTATTTAACTGATCATTTTTAACTTCATTAGGCAAAATGGCCACGATCGGACTCTTCACTTTGCCTTTCTCAGCGTTCGAGGGATCAATAATTGCGACAATGGGAACGGCCACCGTCTTTGAAGACGAATCCTCCGGCAACACAATTCCGTTATTAAGCTTGTCTTTCAAAAATTCAGTTCCGCTTTTAAGTTTCTCATTCAGTGGCACTGATTGGGCGACATTCTGTTCTGGAAAGGACTCGTTCTCTTTTTCTTCTAATCCGCTTTCATTGTTCTGGAAATCGAAAAAAAGTTAGAAATTAACTATGTTAATAATTAATACTATTAAAATTTGAAGCGAATCATTTAATCGATAATACTTTTTCCAAGTTATTCTATTTAATAATTTAAAACTATGAGATAACAATTTAATTTACAAATTTTAACAATATTCTTTTGAACCATCA
The DNA here is from genome assembly GCF_011392965.1 of Frieseomelitta varia. NCBI lineage: Eukaryota > Metazoa > Arthropoda > Insecta > Hymenoptera > Apidae > Frieseomelitta > Frieseomelitta varia. The sequence goes on from NW_025110707.1 coordinate 247,281, forward strand.
AAACTTATGAATCAGGTAAAAAAAATTCTACTTTCCGTGAAATAACCAAACTCTATATCATAGAAAGGAATTTATGCTGAATTTTTTAACATGATACAATACGATTTGTCACGCAGATATATTTGATCTTAACAGGCACGGAGAGAAAAGAACTCTAGATTAGATTTATCTAAATAATGGAGATTGTGTTTTTCTAGCAAGATCAACTTGACACGCATCACGATTTTCTATCATAGACGAAGATCTGACTGAATGGAATGTCCATGCTGAGTTATTATCCTTTACCTCTGGCGCGTATTCACTTGCGTCGTCCTCGGAGAATGCTTGATTTTCCGGCGATGAGGATTCTTGAGCCTCTGCTTCTTTCGCTGCTGTAATGTTTTTTCGTACATCCTCCAAGTTCTCGGTGGGAACGACTAGCAGATGTTCACGTTTCGATAATATCTTGGATAAAAAATAATTCAAAATTAACATAATAATAAAATAATCAGTTATTTAATTAGACGAATGATTAATATAATAAAATCTAACAATAAAAATGTTAAACTATTTTAACTATGGTAATAAACAAAATTATATTTTTTTATACAGTAGTCATAGTGAAGTCATACAGCCAGTTCAATGCCAAAATTTGTATTTTTGGAATATCTCGCACATATGCTAATTGTCTTAAAATACCTGAAATGTTAATTTTCAACTTAAATATTTTTCTACTTGAAATATTCTCAAAAACTCTTATTTTTCAGGTTTGTACGAAAGAAACACGAAGATTACATAAAAATTAAAATTATAATAGTTATTCGTTTTGTACAAACCATAGTCGGATTGGTGGCTGGCATTATGAATACATGCTTTTTAACAACCAATCCATTTAGAGACCCATTGCTAACTGCATGATGCACAGCATCCTGAACAACTGGATCCTGAACAACTGCAGCTATCGTTTCGTTCTTATCACGCGGGGCCGGTGGAAGTAAATCTTCGACATCCTCTGCTGTCAAAGGTTTTCCCATTGAACCGTAAATCAAAGCCAGGCAAAAAGTAAATTGTAACGCAATCACCTAAAACGCGACAACGACAACAGTATTAAAGTTAATTATAATTAGCGAAGATCGCATTTGAATGATGTATTGCGCAGTATTCTAACGCTTAGTCACGCAATTCTGCAAGTACGCCATTAAAATTTTAGCACGTAATTTTCACACTCTACTTTTAATTTGCACTTTATTTTATTATTCATAAAATTATCCAAAGAATTTAGAAATTAATAGACTTAACAGATACAAATATCTTCATTTTAGGATTTTACTGCATATATTTTGTTATTTAGAAAACAACCGACTATATCGATCAACCTTAGTAACACTACTTGCATTACTGTGCTGTACCATTTTATGCTTCATCGCTGCTGTCACGGGATCTTCTTGTATCTTCTTTCAATGCGTTTTAGATTTTTTGCCTCCTTGACAAAAACTTGAACAACGTCTTTTCGACTCTGACTAGCAATAACGGTCCGCTCGCGTTTTATACCAGGTACCAAAAGAATTATCGTTATCCTGCTAACAGACGTGAGTATCAACCTTGCGGTACATCACTTTGGCTAGCTGCCACCTTGAACTTGCTTCCTCAATTTTAGTATCACATATCGTTTGTTCCTCCTTGGTCAGCTCTCGTCAATTAAAAGTTGTACTCGATTTTTCTCAGTTTCAATCAAAATGTGGCACTCTATAATTAGAATATTATTACAAATTTAAATATTTATTTATTTATTTCATCAAATTTATTAGTTTCTTAATGATTTCTTAATGACTTGATATAAATATCTTTTATACGTTTTAATATAAATTTGTTCGTTTTAATATTAATATATAATATATTATATATTATATTAAGTTAAAAATATTTAAGAACTAAGTAATTAGAAATAATAGTTGCCTGAAGTAACAACATCCATAAAATTACAATAGATGTATACACTACCATCTGCAATTACCGTATATCAATTAAAAGTTACAAAAAACCAAGGAAATGTCGTCGAATAAGATACATTTTTCTTTCTCAAAATTTCTGTTTTCGATGATTTCTGTACACTTATTCCTGAAATAATAAAATGTTATCCACGTAAATATTATTTTGAATCGTCAGAATTCTTTCAACACTAATTTAGCAATTAGTACATTGTTAATAATATTCAAATGTTTAGCGATCACTTTAGCAGCTTCTATATAGCCGACTATAAAAGAGGGAACAGTTTTCCGGTTCCTTAGTTCCTCATTAGCATTTGAGCAGCTCGTACAGTTATTGTCGAATCAAAAGTTAAGATTAAACAATCAGTTTTTTTTTTGCCGATCATTCTCTAACAGTGACGACAAAAGAAAATGGGACACTCGATTTGTTTCCTCGGTTTGATCATCTTGTTAAAAATTCTTCGACCATTCGAATGCAACAATTTAGAAGTGAAGGCACTTCCAACGCAGCCTTCAAATTCTACTGCTTCTGATTTAAAAAGTGACAACAGGACAATGCGTAACACATTAAAACTTGATTCAAGTTTCACAACTTCTACGAAGAGATCAACTTCTTCAGAAAATAATACATCAGTTTCCGAAACATCTACAATGGATACTATAGAATCTACAGATGAAGGAGAAGATCAACAGATACTCATCATACTTGAAAAATCAAATCGTAATTCTGTCCTGGAACCTTGGTATCGTGTTAAACGTGATGGTGAAGACAAAGAATATCAAAAATCGTCAAATTCAGATGGCGATAATACTTTTGATAAAAATAATGATAATAATAGTACCTCTGAGGAAAATAATGATAATACTTCTGGTGAAAATGATGATACTGCAGACGAAGAGACTGACGATTCATCAAGCAAAAGTTCCAAAGAAGAATCTTATAGTCAATTCGATCCTGAATCAGAAGTAGATTCAATGGATGTTAAAGGCAGAGAAAAGAAGAGCACATATTCGCAAGAATCTGAGGAAGAAGGAAGATTGTATCCTGCTTGGTACCAACCATCTTTCAGCAATAGATATTGGTCCAGTGATGAGAAAGGTTCTTCTCGCCATTTTATAAGGATTCCAGTATTTCCTGGAAAATAGTTTGTTCTCTACATGTTTGTATATTAATAATCATTTATAATAAATGTATATGTATAATAAGAATAATAAAAAAATTTCTTAAATATTTCATCATGAGAAATTTATTATTTATTGTATCGTGAGATTAATATATATAGTGTGTATATAAAAAATCATGTTACGAAAAACAATTCATTAATAACATTATAAATAACATACATAATAATATTCTACATTCTTATATCTGACAATGAGATGCTCATTCTGGTGGGTAGTTTTCTCTTACAATTACAAATTATCTACAATTAGAGTATTATCTTAAAGTATTAATTCATTCTTCTACACAATATTATGAGCCAAGATTTTATCTTAAAGGAATTTAACACAAAAATTTGTACGAAATTATAAAATATAAATTTGAAAGATTGACTGATGCGCAATTATTGTGATAATTATTTTCTAGTTTGCTGTATCCGCTGACGTTTCTGTTCGTCATGTGGACTGTTCGCTCATTGAATTAACAGCTCTATTATTCATATTCGTCCATTAACAAGTTTGCTAACAGAACGTCTGCTCTATTTCCGTATTCTATATCTTGCAAGCATTTTCTACTATACTTATCAATAAGAAGAAATATAATACGAAGTTCATCTTCGAAAATTGAACAATAGTTTTATTCTTTCCAAAAATGTAGATTTTTTTAAAACTTTTCTTGTTTTCTCGTGCCAATTGCATTCCTTTTAAAGATTATAGATCCCTCTTTTTCTAGAAAATCTTAATCCTTATTACATTTCCCTTTTAAACAAAGGTGTTTATAAAGATACTCCTCTCTTTGAAAGTTGAAGTTTCTTCCTAGTCTAAGACCAAGAAGCAACTTTAAAAAATTCCGTCCTTCATAAATTTCCATAAATGTCCATATGTCACGTGCATTTCTTCAGTTAGCAAATTGCTTGTCCTTTCGCTTGTCAGGTTGTCAACAACATAACCAATCCCATTAACGTGGCTCAGAATCGATATCCTCGACGATTCGAGTCCCTGAGTCGTTGCCTGTACGCCAACTGTTGTCGATAGACGAACAGTGGTCGAAGAGCGTTAGTACCGGCTGCAGTTTCAAGATCCTCCTGATCCTTTTCTTTTACATCACGTTTCTCGACCAACGTGCCATCAAAATCTCTCTCCGACCCATCCAATTTACTCAGCAGAAACGCGTATGTTACTGGAGCTGAGTCATCCTGTCGTTTGCTTCCAGGACCGGTTGGCTCTTCGAGTAAAATCGGAATGCCGATAAGCGGATTGGAATTATCCTCCAGCCTGACCGGAAGTGCGGCGCAGCAGCCGAGGAAAGTCAGAAAGGCGGCGGCTACGATAACTTTCTAGGATGAAGAAATACGTAAAATTTTGTTATTTTTATAATGTTTTCAGATTTATTTATTTATTCTGATAAACTCTGATGAGAATTCCGAATGGAATATTTTATTTTATTTTATTTTTGAAATTTTCTTCTAACAATTTCTTAGTTTTTTTTCTATAGTTTTTTACAATACACAATATTACTGTACTGATCTATATTACTACAGAATATTATAAAATTATTGCTTCGTATATAAAGTAATAAAATAGAATTACAATTTAATCATTGATTTAAATGAATTAAAATTTGTTTAAATTTTCTTTTCTCTAGAGCATCAACTACAAAAGATTGTACCCAAAAAGTTCAGAGTTCCATCAAAAACAAACCCACTAAAGCCATTTGAACATTCTCAAAATATTCTTACCATCTTGTTATTTCAGTAAGATGCTCCTTCAACGTTCAGAAACGATCTTCTAATTTTCAAGCCTGAGAAACACCCTCGAGAACTACTTTAAAAATTGCTCGGATTATTATCACTTAAAAAAGATAAAAGCAAGTATAGCTCGTAGAAAAGGACTTCTGCTCTATGAGAAACCACTAAATCAGCTTGCAACAGCTCTGTGGCGGACTTCTGTCCGGCAAAGCATCCTTGCAGCATTTATACAGAACAATGACGTCAAACGTGGCAACGTTAATCGTACAATGACGTTCTACGGCAAGTGATAACTAACCTGGTAAACCAGAAATATCGATGCATCCTCGAATACGTGTTTCTTTTAATTAGGTGTCCAGAAAACGGGGGTGAAACATGACATTGACTAAGATGCATACTCGCGTCAATACTGATCAAACACTGGCAATTCCTTGTCATTCGCTTCACCTGCTACGTAGAAAAATGTTTGATGTTCGATTAACGATCGCCGATTATGCCGAACTATGATTCAGTTTTTCGCAGAAAATATGTAATTGCACGCCACAACCGTGAAAGTACGCAACAAGCCGTTCAAAGCTTTAACGATATCTCTTTACAACATAGTCGGTACGTTTACGTGTTTTCAATAATCATTTATTGAATATAGTGGAACTCAGAAGGTTTCCATGGAGCCGTAGAATGGTAATTATACTTCTTGCTCTTATTTATTTTTATATGTTAGATTCTCATTTAAAGTTGATAAGACATTTCGATACGTGACTCGTCGTGATACTTGCGTGTTTAATATTTTCGCATTTTTCTAGAGATTTAGAGTGCCGTCGATTGAACTAAGAATAAAAAATTGATCTATTAAGTAATTTCTTTAAATACGGTAAATAGAGAATTCACGTTGAAGATCGAACAATGCAATTAACTCTTTGTTATATTTTATTTTTCTTTTTTTTCTTATTGAGCAAGAAAATTGAAATTATTCGTTGCAGTTTATCTTTTTTGAATAAAAAACACAATAAATAATTATTGTATAATTATAAATAAACGAGTAGTACAAAGTAATACAAATCCATTCTATTATTATATACAAGGAGATTAAGACTTTTGACTGGTTTGAGGTGAATCTCAAAGAATTCCAGTAATTCAATAATTTAAGGTATCGAAAATAATCTTTTCTCGAATCATCGATCACGAAAAAGTAGAAACAATGAATTCGTTGAATGGGAGAGAGGATGTGTCTTGAAAAAACATCGTGCATCGTCGAATTAAGTGTTGCTTCTGTTTGTACCAAATAAATCGATTTATTTTCCTCAGTTAAGCATTCGTCGAATAGTCTTCCCAGATAACGTTAAAGTCTAATTGCAATTTCTTGTCAGAGAATTCACAAAAAGAAGAAGAAGAAAGAAAAGACACTGATTCCAAAGAAAAAAAAAACAAAGTACCGTATTTTTTTTTTCCTTTTTTCACGTGTTCATCTTTATTTTCGAAAATGTTAACGCGATCTTGTCATTTTTTTAAATCTTTTTCTCTTTTTTTCTGTTTTTTATTTTATTTTGCAGGTTCGGCTTCCTCGTGCACGGTTTCGCTGCTTTCGGTAGTAGTTTCGCTTTTAGATCTGAAAGAAATCACCAGATGAAGGTATTTTTGTGGTTGTTGGGAAGACAAGTACGAGAAATAAATAAACAAGCACAAGGTAAAACGGATTAGTAATAGATCAAGGATCGAGTTAGACCTGTTAGTACATGGATTAATAGACGCGATTTCACTCATACCAATCTTCCCGGATGAAATTGTTAGGTGAAACATTCAACTAGGGGAACCAATCAACAAGTTTTAGTATCAAATTCGCTAATAAAACAACCACATTATTTTCATATAAGAAAAAAAATAGATACATGTATACATATAGTGACTATTGAAAGTATTTGTATATGTTTCTATTTTCCAAAGAAACTTTTTTTATTATCTTCATTTTCATAAATGATATGAAATGTAATACATTGTATATACTAATTGAATTTCGGAACATTAATTAATAAATATACACAAATACTTTTTATAATCACTATGCAATATAAAAAATATAATTTTCAGTTTTCTTCGTATCTGTAATATTATAATTAGGAGCGAGTATTTATACAAATTCATATTTTCATGAGCATATAATATAATTGAAAATATCAAATTTAAAAAGAGATTTATGCCACTTACTGTAACATAAATACACTATAAAACTATTCTATCTCGAACGTCTTACATACTGTTGCATATTATTTATTCATTTTTACATGAATGAATAAATAATGTAAAAATCCGCACTCTAATTATATTTTATCTTTTTTGTAATATAGATAATAATTTTTCATGCGAATTTGAATAACCAAAACCTGTTGCCCAGTCACATTAGTCAAAAAGAGGTAGTGGAATGAAAAAAAAGTTGGAAAGTACAAAAAAATCCTTTCCTGTATTGATTGATCTAAATATGCAAATCGGGGAACCTCGTCTATCCTTACTTTGTTTTTTTTTCTTTTCGTTCGTTCTACATTCGGAAGTAAAAAATGCATATGCATCGTGAGGGTATCGATGTCGCCGCACATATCGACTTTTTTCCGTTCTCTTACTTTTTCTTGTCGCGTAACATTTTATTGCATGCAAACCATTTCCTCGTACTAATCACTTTCCTATCTTTCTGTTTTGATCTATGTTCTCTAGCTAGGGCGTGTAAAGAAGCGAAGTGACGTTTCGAATGAATTTTCCCATTGTTCAACTCGTTCAAATTGTCTTTCTTTCTTTTTCATAGCCAATTGAAAACAAACTAGAAATTTGACTTTTACTTCTTTTTTCACTAATTTTTAATGCTACCATTTCGCTTCTTTCAACCCTCTTTCTCTATTCCTTCGTCTCTAATTCTACCAAGTGTTAACATTTCCACTTGTCATTTGTGTGTGTGTGTATGTGTGTTTTACATTTAAAATACCACATCTCAATACATCTTCTACTACAGTATATTGTAAATATTAACAGTTAATTGCGTCAAAGTCGAGTCGCAGGTATGCAGTCTGACTTCAGGGAGAAGTAACTTATCATTGACCATGTTCCATTTTTTCTAACCGAGAAGACAATATTCATATATCGTTATCCAAATCCTGATCTTCGTTTTCATTCTCCTGGTTCTTATCTCATATTTTGTTCGCTCGTTCGCTTCCCTTTTCGCACACGCAACTCGATTTCTAATTTTAGACACATTGATTGTCAAATTAAATCAAACCACGAGAATGGAAGGAATTTAGTGATCAGGTAAAATGTAACATCCTCAGGAAAATATAACTTATTTTACGTTAATTGTCGCATTGTATGATTCTATGACATTTGAAAAATATATAGAATTCATTCTTTTTTCAATTGGTTTCTACTTAGCTTTTTAATTACTGACTCCGTCAATTATGTATTAATTTTACCAGTACACTAGATTTCTTTCATCAATTATTATTACATTGTTTAGTTGTATGAGATTTATATATTAAAAAAAAAAAGAAATAGCGGCCAAGAAATGAATAGTTCTCAGAAAGTAAACTATAAACCTCGTGGATCGATCATTCGACAGTCACGTAACAATAGATTTAGTGGAACGATTATCTAATCTCTAAATATATGTAAGGATATATTGTCGGATAATAAAGGATTCACTTGCTCGATGACTACGCTCTTCCAAAAAAAGGCGAGAGATTGCATACAGTGTTGTAACTATCCGTAATGTTACTACAGATCGTATTCTAGCTATGGTTCTCTCTTTTTCCCTTTCCTTTTCTTTCGTATGAGCAGGCACTTAGCTATGTTTCTGCGGTTCCTTGTAGTATCGTAACAAGTTTCTGTTTATTGTACACGACGGAGAGATTATTGGATGGAGAAAAACTGAAATTATATATGAAAGCCTTCCCTCTTCGTCTTTTAGTTTTTTTTTTCTTGTTTTAAATCTTCCTTTGAGCGTTTCTATCATATAATCGACGAAGTTCAGTCCTCTAAAAATTTCATACATTGTGTGACTTTCTTACTTTTTTCCATTTTCCCGTTCTTATATTATTATTCTTCTAAAGGCGAAATGTAGGAAAAAATGTTCGTAGGAAATCTCACGACTGTCACACTCGTAATATCTCGTTTTTTTTTTTTTTTTTTCATTTACATGCTCCTTCGATTCATGTTCATTCTCGCTATCTCACGCAAGCGCGCGTTTCGAAGCGTGTTTTCCTCTTCTTCATCGTTCTCCTTTCTTTCCTCATTTTTGGAACTTTTTATTAGCACCGTGTCTTTTGTGGATTTTAATTCTTGAGAATATGCACGCACTCGCTTTCTCGCGCTCTCTCGCACTCTATTAATCTCCTCAGGAAGCTTCTGGTAATCAGCAACAATTGGACAAATGTTCTAATGTTCATCTCGTTTTCCCGATTATTACAGGAATCAACTCGATAAACATACGATGAACGCCGTCATTAACAATGGAACTTACTTCAAATAAATTTTAACTTTTGACAAACTCGTCAGTTGCAATCGTTATAAAACTAAGCTATGGATGTTTATTTCATATTTTCATAACCAAAGAAATAAAATCTAACTAAAACTTTGTTTTACTTACTAGATACTATATTCTATACTTTGCTTAGGATATTTTATACATCTTTGTATTTTAAGCACACTGCACGTTGCATTACGTATTTCTAAATTTGTTATACATGTATAAACATCCACAGTTTAGTTCTAGGTGCCAATTCTGATTAAATTATACAATATTGCAATACACGAATGTGTATATAAAATTGCAATTGTTGAATTACACTGTAACATAAAAACCAATATTAATATTTATGATACATAATAATGTGATAATAACTTAATTTTACACCTTCTTATGAAAACGATTCCAATATGGAAATCATATTCATAATCTAATTCAAAAGTATATCAACATTTGGAAGCCTCAAACGATACTCTTTTCCAAAAACAAGCACATTTGTTACACTCTCGAAGCTCACATTTATTATGTTTCTAAAAATAAAAGAAAATATAAAAAATATAGTATTCTTTTTTAAGAATACTACTATTATCTCTTTCGTCCAATGTAATCACCAGAAACGGAAGTTGACGCATGTATCTTTCACTTTCCTTGGAGATTATTTTTTCACGCTGTTCTCACATCCTATGGATACTAAGTTATTAAAGCATGTTTCAAAAATCGTTTCAAAATAAGAAAAGGGAAACGCAATGTCTGAGTCGCATGTACCCCTAACGACAATATAAACATGAATATGCTCTAAACGAAAATCAGGTAACAAGATATACAATGGTGCATACACACATAGGTGAATTTGTATCGACACCAGAATACTGTATTCAACTTCGAACAATATTTCAACACTGCTTCAAATGGAACATGATAACATTTTTTATCGTGATACGTGTGATTATACCTCACGAGTGAATACACGAACGCATATACGTTCTAATGAATGTAACACGTATCCGAAAATAATTTTTTCGCACGGAGATCGTGTTCCAAGCATCCTATGGATTAACGACGTAATACAAAAGTACAAAATACATTTGTTCACACACTCACGCGTGTTCTCTTCTTGGAAAAATGTCGAAACGTAAGCAACTAATCTACACTTTGCTTCCTGTTTCAACTTCTTTCCTCTCTGTTTTTTTTTATTTAATTTTACGCCGGAACACGATCCAGAAAGCCTACCAAGAACGATCATGATGATTTACGTAGAAACTCAGCTTACAAGTACAATTCTTTTTAACGCGTTACGTACTCGTAATCCTTTTTTCGTTTTCATTCATTTTTTTTTTTTTTTTTTAACTTCATTTAGAAGTAATTAGACATACTCAGTCTTTCCGCAGTGCTCAATGTACTTTGAACGATTGACCATTGAGCAAACCAGTTAAAATTCATTTTAAAAGGACTCATATTTTTTAACCCCTAGTTATCCTTCTTTTACGCAGAAACTAAGGTCCTTTAAAATTTATTTAAATATTGCAAGAATATCAGAGTGCTCAATAGAGATGAAGTTATTAATGTATAAAACGTTTTGATAAGGGGTTAAAAGTGTATAAAATAAAATTCACTAATGTAACTATGATACGGTTTGATACATTAACATGTTCCTCTGATTGAATCAGTTTTCGACATCGGCCTTGATATGACGCTGATCAGGTCTGCAGGAAGTATTCAACATTAAGAACATTTTTGTTCCTACAAAATATTCTTTAAATTCATATTCGTGTAATCAAATATGGTTGAATATTTACACCGACAAACACACATACATACACCAGGGCTGACATCGAAAACTGATTCACAGGGATATTATACACTTCTATATGTATTATGCATGACGTATAAAATCCTTATTGGCTTATTGTTTGGCACTCATTATGTCGACAATTTCATCACATGAAATGAAAGTCGCAATATGCAGAATAGCATGTGATGAGTACCGTAGCAAGTTTTGATCGTTGAGAATATCCTTGTTGCTATTGCAGTATCACGGGAAATTTGTTAATTTTCTGTTCCCGTATACCAGTCATTCTAACTCTTGTGTAAAAGAATTCTCTCAGCTATTCCGGTACAAATACAAAATGACATATTACAAATGATTACTAGCATTTTACGAAATCGCGTGAATTATTTACGAAGTACACACAATATTAAAGGCACCAGTTGCCATATTAAACGGAATATCTCGATGACGCGTTTCTTCAAGGAAAAGAGAAAGTCAAAAAGATTCGTTTCTTTTTTTTTTCCCCCTTTGCTCATAGCCCCAGGAACAAGTTTCGAACGAAATCGACGACACTAAGTAAACAGCCATGTAAAAATGGGCCATGGTACGTCACAGGCATCGCTTATGCTAATTTCTAGTATGATTTCGATTCGTCATGAACCTTCTATAGAAAAATGTATTCTAGTTGATTGGGCAAGTTACTTATAAAAAAAGACATTTATATAGTATGTTATAATCGTAAAATTCGTTAACGTTTCTCTACGACTATCATATATCCATTAAATTTTAGCAAGATCATCAGGGGTACTTATAAAAAACTTTAAGCGAATGATTTTGGTATTCTGAATAATTGCTAACAGTAGATCAAATTTATTCGAAGAAAATTCATCTCATTTGTTCTTCAATTTAATGTGATGATTTAAATATCGATCGTAATGAAATGAATTAAATTAAAGAAATCTAAATTTATTTAAGTATTGTAACAAAGAAAAGGAAATAGTAAGTTAATACTTTTAATTGCCTGTTGAATATTACTTTAAGAGTAACCAATTTTGCTTACTGAAATGTCGTGCAACTCACTTTGCGTGCATTGACGTGCACTCACTTTGTTGTATGTGAAAATCTACGATCATTACAATACGAAAATAAGAGGACATTGATTATTTATTTATATTAGATTTTTATATGTACTTTTTCTCCCATGCTATTTCATAGAATGCATGTTCACTTGTTAACGTTATCAAACAAATAAAAAAGATAATCTGTGTTCCTAATTGGAGAAAAAGATCATAAAATAAAAATTTAAATCAATGTATCTCTTATTTTACTATAATTGGAAATATGAATGTAAAAGTATTTACTGACTTCATAAAGTACAACTTTCAAGGAAACCTAAGAAAAAAATGTTCAAAAGAATGTATACCTTCTAATATGCTACATACTTATTGAGTGAATCACAATATAAAAATACAAATCGAAGATCTCCTCTTCTTGTCATTTAAGACCTGATCATTTTTCTTCTCGTTTCTTCGTCAAAACAATGTCCTTTACAAAATGCACCTTATTAGAATAAGTAACTTCTTTTAAACGTTCCTTTGATAACTGATGAATGTTTCTAATTTTATTACTCAATTGACAATATCTTATTAATACGCACTAGTATTAATAATATAGATTATTAATAATCTAATATAGATTATAATATAGATTATTACTAATCTAATTAATTGATTGGTAAAATGAGAAAAATTCGTCAGTTATCTTCTAACACCTTACGACGACTGTGTTCATTTTTCCTTCAAATTATATAACACTAAATGCTTCTCCCTGACTTATTTTCTCGAAACGACAATCAACGGCATGTGCAAAAGAGCTGTTAAATATTTCATGGTGAAAGTAACTATCTTTGAATGTGCGGATCACCTAGTATCACTGACAAATTCGACAGTCCATGTACATGCGTGATAGGAAAACAATTCGATCTTAACCACGCATGTACAAATAGCCACAAATCGCTATAATACCCCCACCAACAATTGCAGCACCTATGCCTATTGTAAGAGGTTTAAATAATGACCTCTTAAGCTTCTGCCATTCTTCACTCTCTTTTTGACGACGCTTCATCTCCCGCACTTGTGCTGCCAAACGTTCTTTCTTCTCTTTATTACGATGACGCACTTCGTTTTTCCTGTTCGAATATATGAAGAAATAAATATGAAGAAAAGAGGATACTGGAACACTTAAATACAATTTTACTTTTAAAATAACTCACGTATCTGGACTGGACGGAGGACTAATTGTTTTTGAAGAGTTTTCACCGTCACTGGTATTATCATTAGGCACCGCAACACCGTCGGAATTCTGTTCGTGTAAATTGTTTGTAATTACTGTAGAATTTGCAATAATCTGTGAACTGATGGATATTTCTGTGGAAACTGATGGCTCTCTAGGCAATGGTTTGTCAGGTGGTCTACTTAATTCATCTAATATGAAAAAAAAAATTATATTTTAAAAATTAAGTTTGACAATTACTAACCATTTACACATGCTTACCATTTCTTGTTATTGGATTTGAAGTTAAGTCAGCCATCATACTACGTGTTAACGATTCACCTCTTGGAGGTGGCAAAGGAGGTGGTTCATCTTCCTCTCCATTTGAAGGATTACTAATATTACTTACCACATCATAATGATTTGTTACTACTTCGTTATTAATATTCTGTAAATACACAGAAATTAGTGAAAGTCAAAAACTGTTGTGTAACACAGTAGCACAATATTATTAGAATTAATTTACAATAAGAACAACACTTTTTCACAACACTTTTTACATGAAACCAGCAACGAGAATATTTATTTATTAAGTTAATTTGAGAAACTAATAACATTGTACCACTGTGAATTGGTATTAGTTACCACATTATTGGATGGCAATTGTTTTGCTCCTTCGATGATAGCAGCATATGAAAATCTTAGTTGATCCGGTGTTTGAATTAAACCCATTCTGTGTCTTCTCATTTCTATTAATATCTCTCTCACATTTACGGAATTCAATCCATTTTCTTCAATCTACAATAGAAAAGACAATTTTTGATCTGAAATTTTTAAATTCTCTTTAATATGCATAATGCTTACCAAAACAAGACAAGTATCAACTAAACAAAATGTCCCTGATCTCCCAATTCCTGCAGAACAATGTACCACAGGAGGCCCAACATTTTGATCCAATGCTCCTGATTGTCTAACATCTGTTAAGAACTGTAAAAAAGCTGTTGGACTTTGTGGAACTCCAAAGTCTGGCCAAGTAGTATAATGGAAATGTAATATTTCTCTACTTTCTTTTGTTTCCAAGTCAGTTAACCTACAAAGCAAATATGACTTATGACCTTTTAAAATTAAACACATGGACAGTATTTGTAATACAATTCTTCATTCCCATACTTCAATATTCTAGTTGTATAATCCGATGATTCTGTTTTACTAATATATGTTACATTTATACCAACATCCGGAAACATCATAGTATTAATTGTTGAATCACCAAGAGGCCAATACTGATAGCATTTAACATGATTCTTTTCAATTATCTTATTTAACATTAACACAGCTTTAGAATTTTGCTCCCATACCATTAGCCAAAAATGGCCAGCAGTATTTTCTAATGGTCCTTGTGTAAGAATGTATTGTCTATGGGCACGATCTACCTATAATAAAAATAATCTTGTTATCTTGTTATTGTTACTGTAAATTGTTCTTTTTGCTTAAAATTAAATATTTGTATATAATTTCTACCTGTATGAGATTAGCATTGATGTAATCACATGGGCCTCTTCTAAGAACAATCCTACTATCGTCATATGGCAAAACATCTCTATAACGGTTTAAATTTTTGTTTTGTGGCTTCTTTGACTCATTGCATGTATATGTAAAATTGCTGCATTCATTACGTATGTGCTGCAAGAATAATATTTTCTTATATTATACCAAGAAGGAAAGATACTTGAAGATGTTTCGTAAAAAAGTTATGATAAAAAATACATGTAAAAAGAACTCTAAAAAGAAAAAGAAATATAGCAAATAATTATTAGATCAGTTTAGTATCAATGTTACATTGCATATCAGCTTTGTATTCACAAAAATGATTAACATTTTGAAATAAAGCACAGCTATTAATTACATATTTAATATTTTTATTATAACTTTTTGACAAAGTTTCAAATAATCTATATTTATATAACATTTTTTTCTTCATTGTTCATACAATATATTTTTTCTTGATCGACTTGTTAAACTTGTAGAAACTTTGTTTATTATCTAGTAATTAAGTCACTTTTCTTACGAATATAAACTGCATTTCTAAACATATACCTGGCACGTTTATTTAAAACCAAGAAATTCGACCTTGGCAATAAAATCACAATGCAGATTCTATGCAGCATTTAAGAATTTTCCGGTGAAAACGGCTTTCCAAGAAGATAAACCGATAGTCCCCGAGAATCGTGGAACAATCCGCGCATTGTAAATACATATCCGCGGATAAGCAAACCAGTTACAGAACAAAACAGATAATGAATGAACATAGTGGAACTTCTTTGTCATCGTGTCGGATCGCATTATAGAAAGGTACAAATTCATTTGTTGAAAATAAGTTGTTCTAGATTGACAAAAATCGCGAAGGAAGTTGAATACAGCCATGAACAGGCCGCGTACGATAAATAAACAAAAATCCGATAAACACGCATGACACAGACTGATGCACAGGTTTCCCTGTTCATTCAGCAATGCGGAAGGAAGATAAAAATTGGTAAGCGTACCACGAGATCTCGCGACAAATGACAACATGCCAGTATTATTATTATTATTATTATTATTATATTAGTCTCATCGTTTGGCAAACATCGATAGAACGTCAGAATCGGATTTTATTGTATTTACGATTTTATCGTTTCCGGGTCGTGGATGAAAAAACAATTCCACGATGCCAAGAATCCACAAGGAGCTCTTATACAATAACTTACCAACCATAATAATATCAATAAACTGACAAGTTACACGTTCTAGGTTACAAGCTCCTTTAAATTTCGTGACTCTCTACCAAACAGAATGGTCAGATAACTCTGGTAATTTTAGTAAAATTTACTTACAAAATTCCATTTACTTCATAAACAAATTTATTGCCGTTGTGCAAGTTTATTCATTAATACCCGTACCTTGTAACTCCGAAGCTCGGAAAAAAATTTCAACAATAATGGTGGTTGGAATTGTGCAAGAAGGCCTCAGACTGAAAGTTGCATGCGATAGTGTAGGAAGGCTCTGTACGTAACACATTCGCAGGCAGGAATCGCCGTTTCTCGCTCGAACCGGAAGGAAAGACGCAAAAAACGGAAGAAGAAAGAGATGGAACGGGGCGCGATCTTTTTACCTGATAGAGAATCGGCCAGGCTCCCTTCGAGTTGATCTCCAGATATTCGGTTTCCACGTTACTGATCCCTTGGTCAAGTGTCTCCTGACTAGTCATTCTGTCGGCTCGTTCGCGACTCGGTCTCTCCGGCGCTCGAAAACGGCAAAATGAGACGAGGCACGCGAAGAGGCTGGGCCCCGGCCGCGCACGATCCTGTTCTCTCTGTCCCCAAGGAAAAAAGCGTCTTAGCCACGAAGCGATGCCATGCGTGACGCGGATTCTTGCGAAGGGTAGCCCCCGCACGGGAGACGAAAATGCGTAAGACTCGACTCTCCGGCGCTGGTAGAAGTTATGTACACCGTCACTCTCTAACGTTATCCACTATATCACTCTGTAGGCTCGACCACCGCACCACCGATCGCCTTCACCTCCACTACCACCACCGCGACATACGACCCAATGTGCTGACATCTGAGGGAAACCGGCCAGTTTCTAGCCTCTCGTCTCCCTCTTCTTCTATCTCTTTGTTGCCGTCGAATGGGATGCGCAATGGTCGCCGCCATGTTGTACTCGGCTGCTCATGCGCGCTGACACGCGCCAAATAAAAGTCCGCCTTTTTAAAAATTTGTTTATGGCAAGATGTACAATTATCTCCTTTTACAAAGAAAATTATTATTTCTGCAAAGTATAAAAATCAAGTACTACAAACACGTGTCCTATATCGTTAAATTCAAAATTATTTAATTTTTACTCGTAAGTACTTTATTGCTTATACTTTAATATTCACTCGTAAATACTTTTATGTATAGACAAGGAAAAATAAGGTGATAAATTTGAAAACTGCGAATGAATAATATTTTTTTCTAGATAAATAATGTATATGTATAAATAGATAAATAATGTATTAGTATAGATAAATAATGTATTAGTAGCACATCTAATATGTAATAATCAATTGTGTTATATGATGTATTATCATTTCTGATGCACATGTGGCATTTGAAACGCTTTCGGAACTTCTTTTTTTATAATTATATTTGGAATTCTTTTCCTGGTTGTTTCTATGGACTTTACAAAATGTATTTATGAAAAATTTATTAAAATATAATATTAAAAATTATAAATAATCAATTTTTCGAAATTATTCGAAAAATATCCAAGTTGAAAATAATCCACGCATAGGATAGAAGGATTAATTATATATATGAAAAATTTTTTGAAACAAAACAGATAAACGATATTGAATGTCAACATGTTAAAAATGTACTATTGTCTAATTTGTAATATTGATGTTTAATACAAATTACTATTTTATTTTTATCTTACGATTATAAATAAATGCAAGATATATGTATATTAAATTTAAGAGTATTATTATGGAGACATTTAAAATATTAATACTGTTTTACAGAATATGAAAATATAAAAAAACTTGTAGTAAATACCCTTATAAATATCATTATTTACGAGAGAAATCTTTACAAAAAAAAATTAAGTTTGACTATGCTTGTGAATTCAAACGAAACAACCTTTTTTTTCTTAATTTTTAAATTTAGTTTTTTAGTTTTCCTTTGTAATTTTCGTTGGTCTGTTATCATCTTTTCCAGTTTCGGTAGTTTTTCTCTTAGCTGACTCTGCAGACCCCTTCTTCAACCAAGAAGCCATAAAACTAGTAGAGTTGCTTTTTTTCTCTCCTCTGTACATAATGGAATTACTAAATCAATAGTCTGGCATGTCACTTCACAGGATTAAAAGTTCATAATTCTAACATCCAGTGATTAATTGTAACATTCTATATACATACATTGCTTTTGTCTTCTTTCTGCAATCTTCGTTTTTATATAATACATTATTTACACGAGTTGAAACTGTATGCCAATTTAAATCATCTTCTGATAACGTTAATTTGTTTAATTTGTCAATAGCCTCATCTATTGATAATTTTTCATTCAGCCAGAGCTATTATTAGAAGCACAAATATACTAATATTAATGTATTAATTGTTATAAAAACGTAAGCTGTTTGTCAACAACGCAATAAAATTATCTGTGTATGGATACAGAAATTATTCTTTTCAATATTTACATAAACATCTTTATTTCCTTACCCTTAAATCTTGTTCTTTATTTATAAAAAGAGGTACCCGGTTATGCAACCAAGAGAGAACACTATTTGCCTCAGTAGTAATTATTGTACAACTATATATCATCTTATCCTGGAACATAACTTACTGTATCTGTAGTTTTCTATTTAAATCTTATTCGCACAAATTTTACATGTTGCATTTACCTCTTTAGTTTTAAATTTATTAAAAATCCCTGCCATCTTTAAGACTTTAAATCCTTGCCACCCATCCTGCTCGGACCATTTGTCTTCCCATGTTGAAGGATCATCTGCTTCTATTTCTTTCCTCTGGTTGGCATAAATGTAATACGGTTGTTTAGTATCTTTTTTAGTTTTCCCAGCTTTCCATTCATAGTATCCTTCACAAATTATTATGCATCTTTGCCCATTGCGCAATGGCGAGTTGTATAGTTTGGAATTTTTAATATTCTCCAAACGTGCATTATGCGTTGACAAGCTGTGCTTTTTGTAATCTCCCTGAAAACAGAAAGATATTTTCAACTTCTTTTGCTACTTGTGTACTAACGAAAATATTAAAGAAAATAAGATTATTGTTATCTCAAGGGGATATAACAAACATGTTTGCATTGAATAGACACATTTTGTATCAACACATTTGTTGTTACCAAATGGTAACCACATGAATTCATCCCCATCTGTGGAATAACCTAATCTTAATTATAAAACACAAACCTCATGCCAGGGCGGAATCATACTCCACATCATGGCACAAAGGACTCTTTCATTCTCTTCGCCACAATGTGAACCAGCAATGATACACGGAAGAACATCTTTGGGACCAATATTGGTGGATGGAACATATTCGACGTCGCTTTTGGTCCATGATATCGTCTGTCGTTTACCGGTTGCATTTTCGTATTCGCAAGCACGACATAAAGTCTCCGGATTCAGGGAACTATAAAATCATTTATGGGTTTCTTTAACTCTTAGCAGTGATGTTTGCGTGTCAGGAATTAATTATTGGAACTACGTGACAAAATTACTTACCAAGCGGCTCGACCACACATGTTTTTCGCGCCACTCTCTTCAATGATATATCAGTGCCATCTAACACATATTATATCTGGCGGGAATTTATGAGTAATTAAAAGCATGGATTGTATTCCCTGTCACCTTCAATTTGGTTAAAACAATTTGAAAATAAGTTTGATATAAAAATAATATTAATTCGAAAAATATTTCTAGTAATTAACTCTTTATTTATCTATTTTACGGGATGAAAAACACTAGCGTCGTTATGATGAATTGGAAGGATTAAGTGTTTTACATTCACATTAAAAAAAAAAATTAATTTTAATGATTTACACCAATAATTTGCATTTATTAGATATATATTTCAAAGATGATGTTATCGATTACATTCACAAACAACTTTGATATCAATATTCAATGTAGTTTACGAGAAATTGACCACTACTTGCAAAAGAGTTTTGATTTATTAAGAAAAATTTTGAAAATATTAATACATTCTGAAATATAAATGGAATATAAAATAAAGGCTGGGCGTCTTAAACGAACGATGCAATTTTAAAAGTTGACAAATTATTTCTTTTGACTAGCGTTTTTTCGCAATTAGTGCAAATTTTTTCGTTTTACTCCTTTTAATAAATTATATTACGATAATTAGCAAGAAATCACAACTACTATTTATTTTAATTTCCTTTGCTTAACAATTGAAATTATAATATATTTTCCGCTATTCGATTTTCTTCTTTCTTCTTTCGTAAACGTCGCCGCTGTTAAGCTTGGTTTAAAAATGCCATCATAATTTTGTAGCGACCTCTACTTCGAAGAATTTAGATCAATGACGTCTATATCCATTAAATCATTCCGAGATGTGTATTTAACATAAACAATAAAATATTTAAAAATTATTAGTAATTTTATTATCACCATGGAAATATTTACAGAAACTTATATATACTGCAATCATCATGTTAATTATTCATTCGTTATTTACCTTTCATTATTTAATCTTCGTTAAACTATTAGTAATTATATATTTTGTTATATTGATAATATATTTATATAAACTACTAAAATTAATTACGGAATTATTATTTATTTGTAGTATTGTGATATTGATTTATTTATCGTCATAATTACTATAATTTTGTAGTGATTATGATGATAATTTAAATTAATATCACAATACTACAAATAGAAATAAGAACAACTTTGTAACTTCAATAATTTTTTATAACACAAATAAATAACTGTTTCTATGAATGTTGATTATGGAAAGAATAACTAATTATAAAATGGGAAAATCTATATATACATCTCTGTCAATAAGTAAACATGGTAATAACATTTCCATAGTAATAATAAAAATAAAATATCAATTTATAAATAATAAAAATAATAATAAATAATAAATAATAATAAAAATAAAATATCGATTTATAAATATTCTAATGTTAGATGTCGATTTACAGTTGGCGATGTCGATTTACAGAAAATGTACTTTTCGGCGAAACGATTGTGTAGATGGCGTTGATATTAATTTTGAAGAGGTAACAGTCGCTACAATTTTGTAATAATTATGTGATGATTTAAATTTATATCACAATACTACAAATAAATAATAACTCCGTAATTAATTTTAGTTGTTTATATAAAAATATTATCAATATAACAAAATATATAATTNTTCTATTGTTTATATTAAATACACATCTCGACGGAACGATTTAATGAACATAGATATCGTTGATCTAAATACTTCAAAGTAGAGGTCGCTACAATTTTAGACATAGTGGCGCTATCTATCGGTAAGTGGTATTAATTGTTTTTAAAAATTCCTATTTGTGCATTTTATGCTGCAAATGGGGTATAGAAAGAAAGCTGGAAATCTAATTAACAAGATGCAATTACACAAGATGAAATCTAATTTACAAATGCAATTAATTAATTTTTCTCGCAACTTAAAATATATCTGTTTTTTTTCTTTTTTTTTTATTTATTAGCTTCAAATCTGTACTTGGCCTATATATTACATAATCTAACATGCTGTAAAATTTGTATCTAAAGAAAAAAGACGTTATATACAAAAGCAAGCAACAGAAGAAGATATACAAAAGAAAAATAGCTTACAATAGTATAAAAGTATAAAAATAGTGTGTAAAAAAGATGTTATATACAAAAGCAAATAACAAAAGGAGGTATACAAAAAAAAAGTAGCTTTGTATAGAAATATAAAAATAATGGCTAGATTTCTTCTTTCCTACTGCGTTTAAATTTTTATGTTACTAGTTTTTAGGAAGCTGTCTATGATTTTTAGCGGCTTGATTAGAGAATCTATTAGGAATTGCTTAATTGCATATTTAGAGTAGAACCAAAATATGTAGTTCAGATTTTGCATTGTATGGCCACAATTACAAGAGATATCCTGAACCAACTTTGGCCAATGAGGAGCCAAAACTGTAGTGGTCAGCTCTATTAACCAATACTGTCACGTGTCTGGATATTCTTTTGTGAAACCAGTAATAATTACAAAAATAGTTACCACCTGATATTAGCTGTTTTGTAATAATTTCAAAAATAGTTACCATCTGATATTAGCTGTTTTGTAATAATTTCAAAAATAGTTACCACCTGATATTTCGGCTTGTGCTTTCCTTCAGTTAGTAATTGAATTTTTTGCTTTATAGCTTGTATATAATTGGTGTGTGAGATCTGTAGGTGTTGGAGAATTGCTTGTGCTGACGCTGTCTTTGCCTCCTTGTTTGCCATTTCATTGCCTTCTGATGCGAGCTGGAATCCACATTACGAAGATAGAATTTTTCATTGTGTTTGCTCTGAATTTTCATTGTGTTTCTTGATATTTGTTACATGTCTGTTTCTTCTAGGATGGTGTAAGTGCAGGGATCATCGATCCATTAATATGGATCATCGCGTAGTACAATTGAATTCGAGAGTTACAATACATTATATTCGTTTGAGTATTGCGGAAACCAATGTTTTTCGCGAAGGCTGGTCCAGCATTTATTCGATGTCCGACAGCGAACATATCTTCAATGTTGATTTCTTCAGGATCCCGTCCATAATCTAGATCAACGATATCCAAACACTGTCTGTTCCAGGATACAGAAACAATGCTTTTGCTTGCCTTTTGCACTACTTGTAAACTCATAGCAGATACGTATTTTCTTTGCTACCGCTTCCAGAAATGGTTATATATTCTATATACATTCTATGAAGGCTCGCGTTAGAAGCGAAAAAATTTTTATTTATATCTAGTCACCTATCTTACTATTAGCAATTGTATGCCTTAATGAACCAAAGATTGTAGAAAATTTAAACTCAAACGAACTAAAGAAGTCATTTTTTCAATTATTATAGTTTAGAAATGTTAGACGACATGTAACATGAGTGAAAGAAGTGAAGTAAATATTAGTCGAAAAATAATTATTCAATTTGAGATAAACAATTAGTAAAAATGTCAAATGTATAAAGATATTCAGATTACAAATGAAAATTTAAAAGATCCAATATTTTTAAAAAATGAATCTATTTTATCTTTTTTCAAGAATAAGTAAAAGCAATGTAAATATTTAAATATGAAAGCAGAGGAAAGAATTAGAATTAGAAGAAATTCTTCATCTAAAAGGAATTGGAAGATATAGAAAACGGTCCAAAGTCTTAAAACAAGCATAAACAAATTACAGGAAACTATTTATTTGTTAACAACTGAAAATATGAATATGAATAATACAAAATTAACCACAGAGCAAGAGAATGCAAAACAAACAGAATTTAATCTTAAGAAAACAATTGATGAACTCTATGCGCGAATTTCTGAAGTTACGAATGAAAAAATCGCGTTAGAAAGCGATTTAGCAGCTTTGCAAGATGTCAGTAGTATATAATGAAGAACACAGTGATATGCTTGTAAGTTGTTACAATCATATCAAAATAAAATTGATAAATTAACAGAAAATATCGAATTATCAATTTTTATTACAGAGAAAAACAAAGAACTTGAAAGTATTTCAAAGAAAATAAGTTACTTTTATATGATCACGATTGATGAATACGATTGTATTTACAAAAAGAAGAAGCTAATCTTAAAGAAAACAATAAGTATTTGCTAACTGAAAATAATGAACTTTCTACATATTTAATAGACACAATAGAAAAAAACATGTTAAAGGAGCAATGTGATATACACAAAAGTAAAATAGAACAATCAACAAATGAACATTATACTAAAAATAACATTGAACTGAAATGAGTAATCAAATATTAGTAATCAAATATTAATTTTATTATAATGAACCCTTCAAAATCTTATATATTTATTTCAGATAATTCTGCGATTAAGTATAGCGATACAGTTTTGAACAATCGTTTTGATATCACAAAATTCAATGTGAACTTCAATTCAATATCTACAATTGACATGTTTGATGGGAAAAAGAACACATAAACATTAATTGAACACAAAAAAATTGATTTTAGATTTTTGCAATTAAATTCAATTTTTTAAAGTAGCATCATTGACTAATAGGACCTTAGTTAATAATAACAGATTGTGTAATAATATAATTATATTAAATGGACTTAAGTTGTAAGAAATTTTTCTTATTATCATATTAATTTCTAAATAAAAAATAATCTTTATTAATTTTATAATATATCTAACATTGCACTAAGTCGTCAGTTAGAACCAGGGCTTTTCAAAGTAACGTATAACTAAATTTCAAAGTCGCAAAAATTTTAGTAAAAGAAAAAATTCTTGAACGCGCAACGACTGAAAATTAATTCAAAACCAATTTAATACCAAATAATTGTTTTCTTTATGATTTATTATCAGCAAATGTTTTAGTTCATTTACAATATAATATATTTGTTTAATGTTATAATATATAACATAATTTATTTGTTTATAATATATAATGTTTATATAATATATAACATTTATAATAATATAATGTCATAATTTCTCGTTTATATACCCTCTATACCAGGATCGCGAAAATATTTGCTTGGATAAAGGGGATCGCCAAATAGAAGAGTTTGAGAAGCCCTGAGCTAGACAACAGGTTTTCACCTTGTTTTAACAATTCAAGTACAAAAACGCCACGTGTCAAAGATTCACAACCATCGGCTACGTCAAGACCATATATATTTTTGTCCAATATTCTGGACGGTCGCAAACCTGTTTGTTGATATTAAAAACACTTTTAACTAAAAACATAGAGAAACGTCTGAAACGATCGATGTTGCTAGGCAAATGTGATTGGCTAGAATGAATTAGACTGATTATACAAAACAGGTTCACGGGCGGCCAAGCAAGCAGAATTGATAAAATCGTCTGGAAGAGCAGAAGTAAAATTTTCAACTATTAAATTAGAAACTAATAAATTTAGACTAAGAAGAAAAGCCCAAAATGGACGACGAAAGAACTCGAGAGGAAGCGGTTGCATCATCGTCAACCTTTCCATTCTCCACGTGAGTTGATTACTTAGCTTACATAATCCATTGCACGATAAAAAATTAGTTGAAAGCGTCAATAGCCGAACGCGGTTTCATCAAGGCTCGAACCTAAAGTTTAAGAAATTCGTCGATTCGTCGTACGAAAATCGTATTAAATATAATCGATCACTGCTTGACAAATTCGATGAAGTTCAAACGAGGGTAAAGGCAATAGGCGTCGTGTGTGTGAGGAAATATATTTACAGGATCTCGAGTCTTTCGAAGATTGCTTTTATAATCTCATTTCCCGCGCTCATAGAAATTTAAATGGCGCTCGTCCTTCCGATGCGCCACTTTGAATAATGGCGCGTCTCTTAGTCCTTCGAACGAGACTACCGGCGTGATCAATTTGTCGATGTTCGATGGCAATTTCGGCTAGTGGCTCCGCTTTAAACAGTCACTCATCTCACTAGTTCATAACGTAAAGCAGTTATCAGATTTCGACCGCTTTAATTACCTAGTAGAATTTTTAAACATTTGATGATTTAACCGACCTTGCCGCACGTGTAGTAGAAGATCATGGCATATCGACCGCCAATTAATAAGCTGGCGTGGTCAAGACTGCAAGAGCGATAGGATGATTCAAAATCACCAGTAGATTACCATTTAATTTTAAACTAAAGTATTTTTTATACTTTTAATATAGTTTTTAACACTTTTTAATTATACATGATTTTTAATACTTAACAATTTTTTTTTATCTATGTATAAAGAATAAATGTAACACATTATAGAATATTCAAGCAAATTTAAGGATTTTTTTATTTATTTTTTTTTTCTCTTACAAAACTTGCTTGAAAAGAATTGTTTCTTTTTTACAGAGAAAAGACGCTGAAACTCAAACAGATGAAATTGATGTTTCGAACGAATAAATCAGGCTTCATAACATTGGTAATGAAGAAAGCCGTTAACAAGTTCAAAGAATGAGAGATCAATGTCGTGGTAATATTGATAGATTTAATGACAAAGTGACAAATTTGGAGAATCCGAATATGCAAGAAATAGCTAATATCATATAGTTGTTCTTGCTATAGAGCAAAATATTCTACCAAAGTTTTGTGTAAAAAAAAATATTCCATGAAAACAATGCTTCAAGTGTAACAAGAGCTTTAATTAAATATGAGATACATATATAATATTTGGAAAAACCAAGGATGCAGGTCATCAAACAATGAAAATTTAAAATCTAATGAAGTAATGTACAAAAAAAGAAGAAAGAGGTCAAAAAAAACCTTGAAGTAAATAATTCAAAGCATAATCATAAAACTTAGATCCTGTTTTAATGAAAAGAAACTAAAACAAAATAACAGAAATAGAAAAGCGTACATACATAAATAAAAAAATCTAAACAAAATTAACGGACTATGCATAGTATTATGCAATAACTGTATGCATAGTATAACGTTTCGCAAACGTCATCAATAAAATCTAAGAAAGATGTCAAAGAAGCAATAAAGGTATGGATTTAAAATATCAGAATTTTAATTAAAAATAAACAATTAATTAATATTATGTATTATTGTAGAGGAAATCATACAATCATCTGAACAAAAAAAAAATAGATTATCATAAAATAGAAGCACATAATAAATCATTAATTTAGTAACAATATTATTAAATATGATTTTTTAATTTTTTTTAGGACAATGATGATTTTAATCCTATGAAACCTAAACATCTAAAATACCAGTTGGTGATAATACTGAAATAAGATCTTGTTATATTTTTGAGATATCACCAATTATGTGTAACAATTCATCTATCTGTCTGTTATTTCCACACAAGAAGAAGAAATTCCTGCAGGTACGTTACAATGTTCTTAAAATATTAACAATCCAATTTACTAATATTAATATTAGATACAATATACATAGAAATAAACATTCTTCTCTTGTTTTTGAATTCAATTTTTCCCAAATAGATTGGAACAAGTTTGCGTCCAGGACACAGCTGCGTGAAGCAGAGCAATTCACAGCCTTTTCAATCTGCAATTCTCAGCCTCTTGGAACTTTCTTGGAACTTTCTTAGAACAACGAATGAGAAGTCTAGAGAAAGCGGGTGCAGCATCGTCAATCTAATCATCTTGCATGTAAATTTATAGCCTCTCAATTTGCTTGATCCGTTGGAACGACGGAAAATCAGTTGAAAACATTAGTGGACGAGCGTGGCTCCATCAAGGCTTCAAAAAGAACATCGTGTTTCTTCTGTAAATATAATATTATTAATTTATTAGTTTATTAGTTATTTTACTAGTTATTGTTTCTTTGATTTTATCGATAACATTTGCAAAATGTTATATTATGCACATAGTTTAATATGTCTGTTAATTTATTTAGATAGTTTATTTATTTGAGTATTATTTATTTGAGTATCGTTGAAACTCCTCTTGTACAAATGTTTTTCTATTTCGGTTATTTTGTTTCGATCCCTCTTTATTAATAGAAGATCTAAGTTTTCTATTATATTATGCTTTGAATTATTTGCTTCAAGAAATTTTTTCCGCCTTCTTCTTCTTTTTTTGCACGCTACTTCATTACATATTAAATCTTCATCGTTTTGATCTGTATCCGTGGATTTTTCAAATATTATACATGTATTTGATATTTAGTCAAATTTGCTGTTGCATTTGAAGCATTGTCTTTATGAGTATTTCTTATACAATCTTATTTCTTAATCTTTGGTAGAACATTTGTTCTATAGCAAGAACAACTATAATATTAGTTATATCTTGCATATTCAAATTCTCCAAATTTTTCACTTTGCCATTAAATCTATCAATATTATCACGACATTGATCTCTCATTCTTTAAACTTGTAAACGGCTTTCTTCATTACCAATGTTATGAAGCCTGATTTATTCGTTCGAAACATCAATTTCATTGGTTTGACTTTTAGCGTCTTTTCTCTCTGTAAAAAAAAGAAACAATTCTTTTTAAGCAAGTTTTGTAGGAGAAAAAAAATGAAAGAAATCTTTAAATTTGCTTGAATATTCTATAACGTGTTACATGTATTCTCTATATACAAATAAAAAAAATTTTAAATATTAAAAATCATGTATAGTTAAAAAGTATTAAAAAGTACATTAAACGTATTAAAAATACCTCATTTTCAATCAAAATTAACGAACACTGTAAACACATGAAGGTCAAACAAACTTGAATATAAATCTGAGAAGAATTTTCTGTAGAAAACTGAAATGTAAGTAATTCCTTATCTTTATTTTTTTTTTTTTGTTTTTTTTTTTAGAAAAATAAAGATAAGGAATGACATACATTTTAGTTTTAAGTATTCGTAACATAAAGTCTGTGACATATAATGCTAATTTATGAAAATAATCATATTATAGCCAAAATGAAGTTGGCTGTCTCTTAATAATAGTCATGCAAATGGGAAAGCGTTTATATTCAATTAAATAAATAATTTTTGGTGTAACAACATGTGGTATATGCACAGACGAGAAAAATAATTTTGTAAACTTTTGTGATTGTATTGTGAATTTTACATCCTTGGCTTTCGTTCTATGTACAATTTATATTAAGAAATATGTGATATATACTGTGTAATAAATATGTATTAATAAATATTTTTAAATTTCGCTTAGATCGAAACTTTCTTTCAAATACTGTTCAATTTCCTGCAAACTACGTTGAATATTGGAATGAAATTTCTTTGTGGACATCATCGATAGCATCATCTTTGAAATGTATGCTTACAGAATGCAAATTACTGGCGTGATAGTTTAAAAAATTAATTATATTTTTTTAATATGAATACAAAGCGTTTAGTTCCATCATTTTGCCGCAACATGTTTTGGACTTGAATAAAACCAGATTGTTTTTAACTTACTTTTACTCTTCCACTCCTGTTTTCTTTCTCTTTTCCTTTTTTTCTTTTGTTTTAAATTAAACCATGATCTTGAAAATTAGAGTCTGCCTTTTACAACAAACTTGTAAAACCTGTTATACAATTTTTTTCCTCATTTTATTGAATTTGTCATTTTATTAGAATTAAACGACGAAATGACTTGACGACTTGAATTTTTGTTGTTCAACGTTAATGTTTAAAGTTCAATAAAATAGCGAAAAATAATCATACAGTTAGTTTTAAGGAATCATTGTAAAAGAAAGATTTTAATGTTTAACATCATGATTAATCAGTCACGACAAAAATTTTTCAGCGATTTAAAAATTTTTTCTCTTCGGCGAGAAAATTTTTATAATTATAATTTTTATAATTTTCGAGAAGAAAAATATTCTTACTTTTACATACTTCCTGCATTATGTAAAAATAAATATCCTTGTTTCCTTCAACAAACAGATTGTTAAGGTGGAGACATCACTCTTTAAAATAAAATCGAGCTAATTGTTCTAGAATTTTTTTTCATGAAATTATATAATAGTTATATAATAGTTTTCATGAAATTATATAATATGATTGTTTTCGTCCTTTTTTAAGAATTTCTCATGAATTTTGTATATTTGATCTAGAGTTTTTTATTTTTTATTCCGAGTTAACATTTCGTGTGAAATGCGCGCGTATTGAATTTAAATTAAAGATTACAGCGTCAACCGTGAAATGAGCAATACAATTCCTACGATTCTCGAACGTAATCGATATTTCTCACGACTGATTTTTAAACGGGAACTATGGCAGAAAGGAGCACGCCTCATCTGTAAAAAAGGAAGTATTATCCAGAAGAATCCTCCAGAAAGAAGTATCAAGTTCTCAAGTAAAAATATAAATCAATAGCTGTTAGATTTGTGTTGTGAATTTTTAAGATAAAACGTGCATTTTTGGCTTCAAATCAAAGTAAGATTTAACCAAATAATTATTACATATAATTTTCAATAATTAAAAAAATAATAGCATATAAATATTTAAATAGAACATATTATGTTAAAAATTGTTATTATTTTATATAAAATTTAATTTCAATTCTAACCAGTAGAAATATTATAACCTTATAATTGACTAACTCATTGTTATATATACACACGTATTTTATCATATACTTTCACACACACACTTTTGTTATAACATTTTCTACTTATTTGTTGATTCTTTAACTTCATACTGCGTATACTAAATAGTTTCATACTAATTAGTTCTTAACAATTCCAATATTAAATTCAATATTATCGTTTCATTTTTACACATTTTCCTTTGTTTGTTTTAATTTTTGGTATTTTTTGCAGGTTATAACAAACGCTAATAACGAACATTCAGAATACAATTTCTACAAACAAGGTTATAACACTAATAACAAACGTTCAGAATACAATTTCTATAAATAATTCTGCAAATATTAAGAAATACTTTATAATTTTCAAATAATATTTTTGATACATATTCAGGTTCCTTCGTAAGTGTTTTCTAGAAAAATAACAGTATTTTCAACGTGAACATACTCTCTACCCTTTCCTTTCCAGTCAGCTTTATATTCAGAAAATTTTTGTCCGTAAAACATTGATAGAATTCTTTGTGATGTATTGAAAATTTGACAACACTGTAATGGATTTCAAAAATTATGTTTTTGGCGCATTCATTACTTGATCAACTTCGATCGTTTGATATAGTTATAGTCCAATTGATAATCCAATTCATCGTTTTATGTCTTTTCAAAGAAGTCCCCTAAAAGATGCAATGTCCGCTTGTAAATCTCATGTGTGCTTCGTCCGATTAGTCATTCACCTGATTGCCAATAGAGGTAGACAGTTGTCAGTGGAAACATTCAAATGTAAGTTTTTAATTATATGAATTTGTTATAAAGTTAAAATATAAAGTTAATCATAAATAAGATTCTAAGTGAAAGTTAAAATTAAAATTAAATGTAATTATAAATTACCATTATATTTGAAATATAAAATTCTATATATTTATAACACTTATTCATTTTTATATAGATTGAGCAAAAACAATTGATTGGAGCGAAAATTTTAGATTACTATACTCTTAATTATTTTAATATCAGTGTACAAATTTTATTTACAATATAAGTATAAACCATAATTTCAAGTTTCGGACCAACTTTTTAAATTTCGTAACCATTAATACGTCAATTTTGAAATATAAATAATCGATATTTTATTATTATTTTATATATATGTATAATTTCCTAATATATATAATTTAAATATTTTAAATAATTTAAATAATTTGTTTGTATTAACAGAGATATGATTTCAAATGTTCTAGATTATACTTAACACGGTCCTGCAGATGATTAATGTGAAATACAGCCGTTGGAAACTGAATTTAATTATAAGGAATCATAATAATTATCATTTTTCCATCGTATTTACCTTTACAGTAATGTACTTGACCTCTGTGCTCAATTTCTACAATTAATCGTACTACACTTACATAACATCAATGTTAACCTCAATATGTTAATTTTATTTAGTTTCCTGTGTGATGTATGGAATGTGATTGAGGTATTACAACTTGACCCGATTGCACATTCCGTTGGCTTCTTGTACGTAAATGCAATTTTCCAAATATATGCAACAATCTTCCTTGTTCATTTCGAAGTCAATTTTCATTCAAGGATCAAATCAAATAGGTATTTCAGTGTTCATTTGTATGCATATCGGTATATATCAGGGGCAAACAATTCGCATAACAAAATTATTCCAATGAATTATTCCACTGTATATAGTTTCTCATTCGTATGATAGGAATTAACTAAATTCAGTTGGCAACAGTTCATTTGATTGGAAAAATTATGATCGGAAAAATTTTATTTATTGATTGTTTAAACTAAATGTTCTTCTTTTTTTATTTTGTATTAATTATATTGATTATTTCTGTATATAATAAGTTTCAATATTTTATGCGAAATTCAATTGAAATTTAGTTAAGATGACTTTATTTTATTTTATTAGAAAGAAATTTTAATTGATTAACTTTTGCCAATTGGATATACTAATTTAAATATATTAGTCAGTGAATTTTTCCATGTATATAGCCATTCAAATTTATCCATCTTACTTGTACAGATAAATGAAATTGCAATTCCAGTCAATTTAATTTCTCAGGGAAACGGTAAGTTGAAAAATGTTACGAATTATAATAATAACAATAACTAACGGATATGTATATTGTTCATAGTTTTTCTGTGCAAGCGCACATGGTACACCTGGAGAAATCGCGAAAAGAAACGATCGTAGAGTTCATTAGCAGCACAAATTAGTGTCTATACTTGAACGAGTGCTTCATGTCGGTATTCTCTAGAGGCGAAATGTACCGCGTTCGTTCGATAAGCATTCACGATGCGTCTCTACGTACAAAAGGAATGTGTCCCTTCTCCACCTTGTTGCTCATTGTCCGTCTCATGGGTGCGGTTTGATTTGTCTGCATTTCGATCCAATTTCATTCTTTTCTACGTTTTAATTTCCTTTCTTCATTTTTTCTTAACTTTTTGAAGAACATTCAATCGAAGTATTACCCTTCGTCTATTATCTGCAGCTTGTAATTATAATATCAATTACAATCTTATTTCGCGATCCAATCTTAATTGCGTATATTAAAGTTGACAATGTAATTTTTCTTAATATCATTCAAATTGTTTTTCTCTTTTTGTGTCGTGATATGTTTTCTCTTTCTTTCCTGTTGTAGTTTTTTAAACTGCTCGCATATAAACCATTAACATTTCAAGATACAGAGGTAGATAAAGCACGAAGGGCTTGAGGGATGCCTTCGTTTCTCTCTTGTTCTTCTGTAAAGCCCTGTTTTATCTCTACCGAATTCCTGAATGCCAACTCATCGTGCCTTATTGTAATGTTGATGTCACGTCGAGAACGTGTCTACGCATTGATTCACAGAAATTAGAAATTGAAATCTAAATTTCATACGCATTTTTTTTACCATTTTGCAATCTACAATTAACGAAGAACTAAAATTAATAGAAACTTTTGTTCTTTATAAAAGAGTGCATTATTAAATGTAGTATAATGCACTAATGTAGTATAAAGTAATGTGAAATAATATTAGTATACTATATAATAATAATAATATTCTCTACTGTACAATTACTACATAGTATTTATTATAAAATTATTAGTACTAATTAAGAACCGCTATTCCCCATTGAAATAAATTGGTAATCAAGGCTAGATATTCATCTGTGTAACATTTATCGAAGATCGTAAAATAAACGTGAAGTCAGAAATAAAGGATTCAAATGAATATCTATCAGAAATTGTTCAATTTTTAAAATTAGATTCTTCTCATCTTTCTTTTGTAAAAAGCATCGTTCGCATTAAAATAGTAGTAATCATCGATTGAAATTGAACTTTATTTGCGTTTAATAGACCATCAATGGAATCTTTTTAATTTATGCGCATAATATTAGAAGCTATTTATGTCATCTTTTATTTTGTTCCCTGTTTCATTTCTTTTTATTTTTTACTGAAAGATCATCTAACTTTTTTTTATTTCAATCATTATGAGCCATTAAATAAAGTTAAAACACCATTTAATTTGCATTGTTTTGTAACATTCAATGAAAACAAAATTTTTCATTATTTTTTAAATATTTCTTATAATTTTGTAAAGTTGTATAATCATTTGTATAATCACGAAAGGTTTCTTTATACCTCTATGACTTCTACGAATTATTTGTTATTCATCATTAATCATCTCTTTATTACTTTATTAACGTCTTTCAATAATGTCTACGCAAACACTTGAATTAATTGGATTTACTACATTTTTTCCCCAGTATTCTACAGAAATTCCGGTTTTCTTGATTCATTTGTATCAAACATTACAACGATCGATTAAAGTATCGTTAGTAACGGCGAGGAGAACGTATTATCTCCGCTGGAAATGGAATTTCTCTCGCGGCCGGCGTGGTTCTTTTGTACTTCTCGACTTAGACGATTTCGAGAGACCGGTTTCATCCGCAGGTATTCGCGAACCTGGCGGCGTATCCCCTCTCGACGACGTGTTTCGGACGACCGCTAACGATGTAGATGAGACTAAAGCAAAGAGACAGAGAAAGAGAGGAAATACCAATACGTTCGGGCAGGAAAAAAACTTGAATTTATATCGAACTGATCGTAGGTGGTGCGTCTCATTAAAGCGGAGGAAATGATCGTGGATGAATGAACGGCGTCGTGTAGGTGGATGAGATTACCAGCGGACGACGACGGCCAGAACAAAAGTGAAACGTTCCACTTGTACCAAATAGTAAATTACTTTTCCCGTAGTAATTTGAAGAATTAAATAAAGTTAATAAAAAAGGTTATAACAATTTATAATGTCTCGAGAAATATTGTTTGCTATTTAAAGTATTTATTTATTTTATTTACAGAGATTGAAATAATTCTAAGATACCAATATTTTTTTAAGATTTTTTGCTATAGTTACTTCATTTTTCACTTTTATATTTCTTTGATAAGTACTGAAATTTCATATGAAGATGAAATTCCATAAATTTTAGTTAATGACACTGTTACAAAAAAGATTACATTGCTAGATTTTTATTACAAATTCTCAAAAATTGTTCTACATAATCAAACAATTATATACTTTCAAAACATTTTTATAGATATAATTTCCTCACTGTTTAGATTAGATTATTGCATATTTTGTCAGGACTAGGATGAAACCTAATCCAAATCGAAGTTATCTAGCTTATCTTTATTCTATTCTATTCTTTTTAGAAGTCATACTGTTTCTGAAGTTTTCATTAATAGTACTAATGTGTCCTGACAAGTTTCATTTTTCATGAAATTAAAAATACTTCTACGAAACTTCTTGGAATGCCATAATACTTACATTGCAAGTAATGAAAAATACGGAATCGTACCAGTCGATGCTATAATCAAGGTAAAGATCAGCTGATTCGTGGTGAGATACACGATCTGACTACTAAGAGTTATACGATTCTTCACCATACTCGTTTACTTCATTTTTCACACGATCCAGATGTTTTTAATACGAATGAACTTCATTCGAAGTTTACATCCTTCTACATATCTAGTTATATAGAAATACTAGATAATTATCTAATTAGATTTGTTATTATTTATATGTCAAAGCTTAACTTAATTTTATTGGGAAATTTTTGCACAAAAAGGAGAAACTGCTTGTTAAATTTATTACCTAGCTGCGTGTCTAATCATGTTACCGACCTTGAATTTTATTGTTATTTTACAGTTTTACGTAACTATGCAGTGCCTTGCATTTTTTGCATCAAATATCCTAAGGTGATCCTTTAAAACGAACCAGTTTGTACCATGATCACCGTTCAACAGGAAAGAAAACAACGATGAAAAAGAAGGTTGCAATAAGGTTGCAAGAAATTGTTCAAGGTAAACGTGGACTGGTAGGTATGACCTTCTTTCACCCTTTTTCTCGCTATGACAACTTCCTTCATTGAAGGAACCTCCTTCAGAAACACGGTGGACGATGTGAAAGTGAGGGGACAGTGGTGCTCAGATAGCTAGAGAAAAAAAAGAAAAAAAGAAGAACGTTTTTTTTTTTTATTTCAACATCGAGACATCCGGTTTTGAAAGCAGAAGAGATGTCACTCCCTACTTACAAGTAGGAGAAAAAGATAGATACGAGATAATTAAAAATAGCTAGGATCAAACTGATTTGAATAATGAGTAACAGTTAAAAAGTGTTTGTTATTTGTCCAGCAAAGCCTGTAAACAGTTTTTTTACACCGATTAATTCGCATGAAATGCAGGATGTTTTGTTGGTGGAAGCATTTCTTGCTAAAGTAGTCATCACCTGCATCGTGATTCGTTCGATTTGAGGCCCGCTGACACCTGGTGTGTCTCTACTTCGGTGAATACTTTGGTGGGGTCTCGGGAGTTGGGCGAGCCTCGTCGAGACGCGCGAAACCGGAGACTTCAGTTGTCACTGTGACACCAGTGGAACAACGTTATGTTGTGTAACTTTCCAACCAAGAATTTTAGTTATATTAAATCATTTCCACTGCTACTCGCGCGTTGTTTATTTTCTTAAAAAAATACGATGTTCTTGCGTTAAAGTAGCATTTCAATCGAGTTTCATCGGATCTGATTCAACAAGTGTTCTTCATGTGCTTCGTGCAATTTTTCAATCAAAATACACTTCTTTGGAACAGTTAATATCGTGGAATATCTTGAAAAAGAAGTTCGATTGACGTGAAGTTGAAGTGTCTTTAAATATTTTTTTCTCGTTTAATGATTTTTTCCTGTATAAAATAATCAACGATGAAGAGAAATAATAATCTGTGTTCAATTATATAATCAGACGTTCAGTGAGTTTAATTGTACTTTTTGTCTACATTTAATCAATCAAGGAATTGCACATAAACGCGCGATAAATCTTGCAAGGATCGATATCCGTGGTATGGAAAGGAAATTAGTGAACGAGTTTACAACTTTCCACAGAACCTAGGTATTTATACTCACTCATTTCTTTCTCGTTTCACTCTCGAACGATTTTCGTTAATTCCGCCAAACAGATACTATATGGGAATTGAACGTATTTTCGGAATTTGTTAAAACAAAATGATGAATTCGCACGTGCACGTCAAGCCAGGAGCTGTACAGGTATCATAAACGAAAAAAACATTTGTCTTGCCTGATAATAATAGCACGTAGCAATAAACGTATAAAATCTCCGTATCAGAATACATTATAATCTCTGACGTAAACTCCTTCATTTGCCTTCTTCGTCAGATAAAAGATCAGCGTTTATTCTCTTCTTCTACAGAAAATTAATTTATCTCTTGTTTAAAAAAGAAAAAAAAATTGTTGACAAGAACATTGTAGACGTGATTAATAAGTGATGTAAATTTTGTACCATGATGAAATATTTTTTCTTAGAAAACAAAAAAAGAAAAAAGATATAAATACAGTGTATAAGAATCGATGCACGATTACATGAATAGATGAGGATACAGAGTATGTATGCTTTTTATTTCACATTGTATGCGTACAAAGGCGCGCAAAAACGAGATCCTTCCGGTGATATTGCTCTTTTAAAGCTCATTTCGTATGAAAGACATCGAACAATGGCATACAAAGCGACGCGATATCGCACTTTCAGGCACTTGATAAGAGTCGCACGTTTATGAACATGAACCCTGGGAATGGTTTGTAACTGGAGAATTTAATTGGAACTGTAGGTTGCACGTGTTGAACATGTTCTCGCGCGAACTTGCAGAATTCTCTAAGTGCACTTCGACGATGATCCTAATCAAGGCGAGGAGTCTCCTCACTTGTTCACATCTGAAATAAGTCTTCTCTTCTTTTAATGTGATATTATTAATACCACGGTGGTATACTTTGCTCAAAAGTTCTAAACAATTTTTTTACGACGGTCTACATCAAGACAGTAAAACAGTTTGATTATTCATTATAACGGAATCGATCTATCGTGCATGTTGATATACGTGATTTCAGAGATTAAGCTGTCCTACTTGTTTAATGTAACATCACGTACGACCATAGCTCACGAATCTCGAATATCGTGTTTCTTGTTGCACATTTCAGTACAAATATGCTTCTTTCATCATTTCGATAGAATAATAAGATCGAATAGTAAATTTAATAGGACAACGCGGTATAAGAATATTTTTTAGAGAGATATTTTCTTTCAGTTGGTACTCATATTAGGTACGCAATATAACAAAATTAAATAAAATAGTATAGGTACTCAATATTTAAATAATAATACTCAATATTTAAGTAATAGATTTGTATAAATATTTGAAAAATAGTGGTTAGATTGGTAATTAAATAATTTTACATAGAAAATAAAGTTTTCTCGTGGTGCACAATTATGTAATTTTATGAATTCTCTATCCTTCTTATAACTGGCAACACTACATTTTGGCAGACATGTGTGTTCGTACACACGTAACGCACAAATAGAACGCGATGGGTTTATCTCATTTCCTATAATTAAGTGCGCGAATGATCAAGCGCGTCACTTTTACAAAAAGACCGATAGAAATACGCAATTCTAAAAAAGACAGCGATACTACATCTAGCCTAAATACAGGAGAAAAAGGGGCAGTAATTGCGTTCTAATTGAGTCTCATTATGCACTCTTTTGTTTTGAAGTTAGTTGATCGTTGAGCGTTTCCTATTAAGATATGCAGAAGGAAACTTACACATTATTAACTATTAACTTCTAAAATGTAATACGAATCGAATCGAGTGGAAATTTATAAAATACAAAATATTGTTGGAAGTCTAATGAAAATATTTGGATATTTATAATGGAAAATTTTTGCGTGCATGTATATTATACACGTTACGTAAAATATTTTTGAAATTTCGTTAATACGACAGACAATTATCGCGATTATGTATATTGGTAAAACCTGTCTGAAATGTACATTTAAATATCTCGTGATTTCCATGTACATTCTACTTATTATAGTTTAGTTTTATTACAATATTAATGAAATTTTTAAATGTTTCATACGACATACGTATTTAAAAAAAAAAAAAGCACAAACACTCGAGTATTTTTGTGATCTATTGCATACGTATTTATAAATTAATTGAGCCGTAAGCTAGAATTTAAATTCGACGTTCGTGAATCTTCTAGAGTTCAGTAAACTCTCGGTCATGGTGACATGACTGTGAGCGCCGCATAAAGAGGCTTAATGGAGAAATGACTTATTTCCAGCCGTAACCTGAACACCGGCCCAGGCATAGGTAGCCCACATCATTGTACAGGGCCTCAATGCGCCACGGTTTCATTGCGTTGCGTACCATGTTGCGCAACAGCAGTCGGTATTAACTTCAGATGTGGTATCGTGAAAGTAAAGCCTCACTCACAGTCGTCGAGTAAAAGATTAAGGAAAAAACTAACGTAACAGTTGTGTATTTCGATGGTTAATCTTCATTAAATCTCAGGCTCTCCCTCGATATAATCGATCATCACAAACATTGATGAAACATTCAACTTGTTAAATTCTTGTGAACTGCTTGTCACTCGTCACTATCAATCGTCTTATCTAAAAATATACATCCAAGAACTCCTCATTTCCTGAAAAATTTGAATTCAGTATTCAAATTCACATATAAAAGTTATGAAAATTCATATCTTCTTGGTAATTATGTTTATACGTATATATTAGTAGAATATATTTGTACACGTATATTAATAGCATAGAGTAGACTTAACAGAGTAGTAGTAACTAGTAGAGTAAAATCATGAATTTTACATTTTTGTATTTACATACTTACTGTTTTTCATTACATACTCAGTATTAATACGAACAAAATATTCGTGATGATAATATTTGCTAGCAGGATCTCATTAGGTTGTAGTTCAAATTTTTTTATATTTTCCTGCATTTGCAATAGATTTATTTAAAATTGTTAAATGTTACAAATACAACTTTACTCTAACAGATTTTGCCTTTAGGCATACCACTTAAGTTATAACGCACGTGACCTATGAAATTCGTATTTAATTGACTGTTCTTCTTGTTCCACGAGGTCAAGACAATCGAATCAGCAACGACGCTTGTTCCCACGGGAAAAAGTAACTTTTTCTTTTAAGAGCGTCTCAAGGGTCTGCAAAGGGACTTGCTCGTCCCTCCTGAGGAAACATTTCCCGTGCAACGAGATTTGACGTTTCATTATATTGTAATTTCAAATGATTTATCGTTCTAGAAAGATTATCTCAACATCGTTAACCTTTTTAGTATATCAACCATAATACATATAAAACATAAGAATTACCTGTGTACGCACAATTTCACGTAAATTACCATTTCTTATATTTGTAAATCTTAGTTAACTCCTAAATTCACATTGTTTTATAATTGTTATAAATAACCCAAACAATCGTGTTTCTTTATTATAATTGAAAGTTCGTCTACTTATAGTATAGTTAATTTTAATAATATTCTACAAGAATGATACATTAAGATTACTAATACAATAAAAAAACTACTACTAATACAATAAAAATGACTGGACATTTTGCTTTTATAATTACTAAAAACCTTTTAATAATATTTACTTTCACTGGAACAGAAACATAATATATTATACATATTTATATTATGTTTATATATATTTATTTTCATCGTTCCTCTAATTTATTATACATAATACATTTATGTACGTATTAAACGCCAGTAGATCTAATGTTAATAGTTAAAGATGCCATGATACATACTGTACTTTTCTCAAGTAATTGATCACAGAATGATTCGAGTATTCCCAAGCTGACGATTTCTCTTCGTTTTTCAGACGTTTATGGGGTGACAGATAACGGGCGCACGTGACCGATCACGTGGATAGAACATCAGGGAAATCGAGGAACGCAGATCGTGACAATTCTCCG
Source organism: Frieseomelitta varia (assembly GCF_011392965.1). Classification (NCBI taxonomy): domain Eukaryota; kingdom Metazoa; phylum Arthropoda; class Insecta; order Hymenoptera; family Apidae; genus Frieseomelitta; species Frieseomelitta varia. Next base: position 287,770 of record NW_025110707.1, read on the forward strand.
GCAATTCGTTCAAAGCTAGATAAAGAATTCAGCGCGTGACTTATGGCGCATCGAAGAAGATTAAGAGAAATTTCCCCTTGATCTATTGCTTGCAAATCGACTGTTGATTCATACAACGGTCATAAGACGCAGGTGTGCTTCCGGGAAGTGCGAAATTTGCGGTTCGAAGAACGAACAGATGTAATTTCTTTACTCATCGTAAAAGGAAACGTTAACATGAGCTGACACGAATAATATTCAGGTACGGATATTAACCTGCTAACCGAGTGATTCCTTACCTTTTATAATTCAAAATTTACCTAAAAGCGCGGGTTTAATTCTTCCAAATGTAAATATAATATAATTCAATTTAAATAGGAATGGAATAATGTACTAAGAGATAGAGGATCTATAAATAAAGAAATCATTTTGTTCAAGAAATTGGAAATGTCTTGCTTGGTTAACAGATTATAATTGTTATCTTAAAATTAAACGTTTCTACGTTCTTCTCAGTAAATTTTAATTCAAATTTTAAACTTCAGCTTGCTTGTTTGAATTTTAAATTCTTGGATAAATTAGATCGTTTTGTTTGATTTCACAGCCGCTGGAAGTGGTAAAAAAGAAAAAGGAAGAAGTGCATGCGCGCGCAGCCCTTAGATCCGACGATATACGTTGGTAGCATAATGCAGCCTGACGAAGAGATTCAGTACGCGCCAAGGAGCCGTCCTGTTAGCTTTTATGACAATTTTAAGGTGTGCCCTCATGTTGTACCACGTGTCACTGTTTATGTTTGTGTCTTGACATACCACCAGTATTAAGGATCCATGTACAAGACCAGTAATACACAGTGTAATGATAGTACGTTATATTATACAGTATTAAGTATGAAGTGTTAAATAGTATTTAAATAAAAGTTAGTTTTCATCTCCATACAAATTTTAATTGACAATTTCTCTTCTTCTCTTCAATTTATATTTTTTAATTAATTTTCCCAGATTGAATACCCATTAATTATCTTGTTTTGTACATAAAATATGTAATGGTGCGTAGTGCGATGTTCTCACGAGGCAGCATATAATTGTCGATCAAGTTCATTCGATTAATTCAGATTTACCTTAATGAATAATCTATCGATAGAATCTATCGCGAATTTAGTTAAGTGGAAAACCGCAACATGTAATGTATGAAAATTATCGATCCGTGTATACGTAAGAATAAAATTGACAACGTAATTGTAATTGTAACGTCATAATTACATAAACTGAAGTGGACATAAAACTGACTTGACACAATTTACGAGTGAATATTGAATCTTATAATTAAACATTAAAATTTAATTGCTTTGTAGTATAATTTCATCATTTTATTATATTTTATCGACATGAAAATGGCATTAGTTGTCAGAGTCTTTATGTCATCGAATTGAATCAATTTGTTATTGATTTGAATCAGTGTCACGATACATTCATAGTAATCTTTGCATTTTTCTGTTTCATTGTTCAGGACGTGCCAATGGTGGCACCTTGCGTGACTTCCGCTCTAAGCGCCGACAATTTGAATCAGGTTCGTGACAACGGTATCAGCTCGTCGATGGCCACGGCCAATAACAACAATAACAATAATCGAGTGAGTAGCGCAGTCAGTGCTGGTAACGTGTCGAAGATTCAGAACACCAAGGTCACAGGTAAGTTCAATGAACTTTCCACTTTCTTTTTTAATCAATCAGTATCCTGAGACAAACGCTTATTCGTTTCTAATTGCTACGAAATAAATACATGTAATTCTATAAAATAAATATCATATCAAAATGATTTACTTTAATACTTTTTTTAATCGTTTTTTGAATGGTTGTTAATTAAGACAATCATTGTGGTATATTTAACTTCAAACAAAATTGGATATGCCACCAGTCTATCCTAGGAAAGTTATTCAGCTGTAAATAGAACGGTCACGAGTGAAATTCGGTCGACACTTTGCTAGCGCTCGGTATTCGTGTAAACTTTCTCGAATTTCATTTTGTTCGTGCACCAGACAACATCTCCGGTAAAATAAAACCGAGCAGGAAATTTTGTGCGCTTTCTAGCCGTACCATCTTGATAACGAGAAGAAAGATTTTTTTTTTAATTCGCGTTAATTTTAATTAAATTAAAGAAATCCAATCAATTATAATTATAATCTTCCCGCGTAGGATGATTTTCTTAGTGCCACTTGGAATAAATACGAATCCTTTTCATTTGAAACATTCATTCACAACTGACTTTCTGTAACGATTGCAATTTACCGTGGTAGGAGCTGTGTCAACAGGGAACATTGGAAAAATCTATCGAGAAGGAAAGGAGTTAGGTCGTGCCCCATCAATGGCCAATTGTTTGTCAACTACGGTTCCCGTTAATCTGGCAGCCGCTCAAATTGCTGGTCGCCACACACCCACGAGAAATTCCCTCAGGCATAGCAGAATGATCGTTTTGCATCGTAGCGGCCATCGTGAGTACACAACCACTAAATCTCTTTTTAATTTCCCCCGTTGTTCTCTACTAGTTTTTTCCCATGAAACTAATTTGCTTGTCTATTATAAATATGGATAAAAATCTTTCATAGGATTGACTTAGAAAAAAAATGATATAGATTACTGTATAATAATTAAAGAGTTATTTATTCACATCGTGAATTATTTCATTTTGTTAATTGTATTTTTAAGAAATACTGTAGTATAAAAAAAATTGTAGTATATTTATGAGTGACAATGTAATTTTTGTTGAACTTATATTGTTTCTTAAAGTTATTTAGAAACAATCTAGTTTGAAATTACTTACTCAAATACTATCGTTTAATCAAGGAAAATGTTTCAAAATCCGGTCACTCATAGTGTAAATGTTACGCTTGAATGCTTTGAATCGAGTATATTCTCCTGTTGATTGCACGATACATAATCCTTTCCCCCATAATTTTGCTACTATTACTTTCTCTGTGAAAACAAAAAAATTTCAACTTTTTTATATGTAAAAATGAAGTAAAATTTTGAAATAGAATGTAAAACTTTATGAACCTAATAAAAATGAAAGTATGTGCAAGCATTTGTTAATTTATCTTCATCTTTAATATACTACAAGTTTTCTTTGAAAAGTAATTAAAAAGCCTACATTCTTCCAAAGTCTTATCAGTTTATTACACATCGTATGATTCACACTATTGGATATCTTAGGTCACTGAACTTTTTCTGCTGACTAATTTCACAAAAAGTTAGAACTTGAATATATTCAAATCTGTGTCTATCAAGTCGGAGAATATCTTACGTCGAATTCCTAGAAACATTAATTTTCAAAGATATTAAAAAGAAATTAGATACTTCAAAAGTATCTAATACATCAGCTGAAAGATGCTACTACTTACATATGTACATACGTACGTTTCTCATTATCATATAAATAAGTAAAATACTGTAATCTGTAAAAATTGGAAGAAAAAAATTTTTTTTTTGTAATTCTATACAATTATATGCATATTTTTATATTAAGAAAATTCTTAAGAAAGAAATGTTTTTTGTCCGAGCATTTAGTAATAAAATGACTTTAGAATTTTTGCTTTCATGTTGAATAACACGGATGCAACGCTTGTTGATTTAACAAAAATCAGAGATCGGAACGGGTAAAATACACGCGAACGAGTCTCGAATGTCACCGAACGGCCTTTCACGGTGCAATAAACATTCTTTCGAATAGAAGAAAAGTACAATGCTACTGAGAATGATTAATAATTTATATTATGATGTAAGGGACAGGATCCCTTCAGATTTCCTCTCTTATGAAATTCAATGTTGACGGATTTTAAATTTAAATTCGCAATACCTTTCAAAATCTAAATTCGATTACGTTTAAGCTTGTATCTTATTATTCGGTTCTATTCATTGATTCTTTTGATTCATTGATTTCAATTGATCCGATAGACATGATTTGAAAAAGGATTGGACGTTCAATCGTGACAGGCATCACAAATTGGTCCAGAATAAATCAACCTCTCTTGAAGATTTTTTCAGCTAGTTGCGTGACTGTTGCAATCTCGTTCTGCACTTGTGACGACATAGTTTTAATAAACTACTGACATCGAGATTGTTGCCAAGATAATCAGGAAGATTATGATTGAAAGCTTTCGGTTCTAAGGAAATCCCAACACATCCTTTTGTTTCTTATCTTCAACAAGTATATTTCAATTTTTTAAATCAACAATACCCAACTCAATATGTTAATTTTAACTGTGAAACTTCAACATTCCTTTCATACTTGTATAAATAAATGGTGGTATGAGAATTTTGCTACAATTATTTCATTAAAAGCAGGTGAAACAAAGAGATTAAGACTTCTTGGTTCGCTGCCGCTTTAAAGTGGCTGCACATGCTTCTCTGTGAATAGCGGAAGTAGCAAGCCGGAAATATATCATGCGATCCTTTTTCGTTCACGGGTTAGCGTGTACGAACTTTGTACGATGTAATTCTAATCGCTCCTTCCGTTTTGTAACTATAATACTGAATTTTTCAGTGACTGATTTATGCTCGCGTGTACCTATAACGCGAATCTGAAACGTTTTGTATAATAGAAGACTTCTCGAACATGGTTTCTGCTTAACTTCTATTGGATCTATAATTGAACAACTTCAATTATAGATTTAAGTACTAACGAAAAAAACGAGATTGCAATGTTATGCCAGTTTTGCGAGGGATTTCTCATTTTGTGTTAGAAAAAAATTCATAAATTATCGATAATCATATTTTGATTCTTGATGTAAGATATTTCGTGGAAACCTTTTAGAAACTAAAGATTTCAAGAAACTAAACGGATGTACGAAATATTCTTACTTGTTTTCAGTGCGTTAATTTACTTAATTAGATTAACACGGAGGAGATATTTTTCTTCGAAAAGTGTTACATAAATAGTGCGTACATTTTGCGAGTTTTGTTTAAATGGATAAAACGTGAGCATTGCCCGGTTTGATTTTCTCCCGTTTGGTTCATCCCTATCCATCAGATTCTATTTTTAGACGCAATAGACAGACAGTTTTAAAAAAGATAAACGAAACTGAAAGCGCAGAGGTCGATCAAAATTCCAGCAGAGAGAAAAAATTTGAATAAACGTGTATTACAACTGTGCGATAGAATTATTGAATTATTTCCAGTTTTGTTAAGTTTGTTTCAGTCATGTTTAATTTATCCTTTTTTGATTTGTAGGACACTTGTTATTGCAGAGAAAAAATACACTTGCGAGAATCTAATGTTAGGTAATGTGAATAATCTTAAACAATCAAATACCATGTATGACATTCGATTGTGATTTGTCATATAAAAAATTACGGAATCTGTTGTGTCAATGAGGTTAATACATGATCATGCATAATGCAGAGGTGGAAAGAGGTCTCGTGAGATGGCACGAGATGTCTGTATTGTCATGTGATGCTACATGATATATTATTTGTATATATGTGATACTTTGAAACAGTATGCATGCTTATTTTTTGATTATCTAACTAATTGGATCTGCATTCCTTCTATTTTTTTAGTTTCACATGTACTGTGATATTGGAGGTGATAAAAAATTTCCAAGAGATTTTCAAGTATCGTGAGCAACAGCAATTCTCCACAATGCAGTTACACAATTACCATGTTTCTTCTTGCGCGAGTTGAACACTCTGTCATTATACATGTATCGAGGTCACTAGATAATGAAAACGTACTACCCATATGTTTCCACACTCCGATCGTGCATTTAAATGAGTTTGCAATAAATTCTCGTGTTATTAAATTTTTTTTCAAAAATGAATCGAATATTTTAACTTGCATAATATTTTAACTTGTATGTAGTGTATATTCATTTTTATATATAGATCTCTCATTACAAGATCAATCAGAATATATGATAATTATAGATAATAAGATAGATATATCTTCTTGTTAATTGAGATCTTTGTATAAATAGTCCAATTGCAACTATATTTCTGAACGTTTGTAGACACGATACTTATCTGACTCCTGTAGACGATGTCCTGACTACTGAAGGATCTTATTCTGTTGTAATGAACATACATCTACACACATACACGTACAGACGTATGCAAACATAGGATCAGTATACAATAGAAACGACATACACATTCGAGTCCCCCCATTATTGCATCGTGTGAATCGTTCCGCGAGTGAGAAGCTATATGCTTGCATCCGGCATAAATCATATTTTTCCTAGAAAATTTTAATTACAGAATGTTGAACGTTTCTTCCTAAATAATTACCAAAATGTTGTTATAATCTATTTTATTTAAATCTTATTAAAACAAGTTTCTTACTAATCTTAAATAATTTCAAAACTATCATGTACTTTGATTTCTATCTGAATACTTAGAATACTTATATATTTGAGACAGGAAATATTGTTTTTTAAATAAAAAAACTTTTGATATGTATTATATGAAACATATTTCATTAGCACTATAATGAAATCTATTGATCTGTTGACAACTGATTATATTTGTATAATTTGTAAAATTTTATATAGAAACTATAAAATATCAAATCTAAATAACTATATATATATTATAAAAATCAGAAAAGTCTTTAATACTATATACTACAGTAATATATGTATATATATATTGATAAAATAATATACTATATCTATACTAGCATATACTATATCTATACTAGCATATATTAATTTTTATGCTAATTTGTTTTTACATTGATTTATACATGCTATATAGCATATATTAATCTTTATGCTAATTTGTTTTTACATTGATTTATATATGCTATATAGCATATATTAATATATATTTGCAATAACTTCTATATATTATATATATATTTACAGATTGCTTTTAATTTTGGTCAATATAATCACAATAGTCACGACTCATTACAGTGCTAATGAAATTTCAAAATATTATCTATAAATAATATTTTCTATAAGTAAAATATTATCTATAATAATGTTTTCTATAAGTAAAATATTATCTGTAATAATATTTTCTATAAGTAATTTTGGTAATTGTAGGTATTTAAATACTTTTGTAAGCCACTGTAAGTCCAATTGAGGATGAATCTTTAAATAGATCGATTCTTTTCTTTTTCTATTTTATGCTTACGTCTGGTACTGTTAGAACGTTTCATATGCAAACCTCGTGCAAAAAAGACCCCCATATCGATTGTAGTGCGACGAATGAAAATGCGGTGCCGCTTTTAGTTCCGTCGCGTCGCAAACTTAGTATATTCCTTTCTTCTCTTCACCATGTGCTTTATTCGTTGGTTGTCGATCAGTTATAACCATTCATTAATATTCTTCGGGTGTCGACTAATATTCTGCAAGAAGGTAGTTAAAGAATTTTCTTTTATAAGCATCATTCTATAGCTTCAGCGTCTTCGAGTTTTCTGAGCTTGTGTTATCATTGTAATACAATATAACTATTATAATTTTAAATCTTGTCGATTACAATATTGCAAGATCTCTTTAAAATTATTCAAAATAATTCTGTCTTTTACAGAATATGTGTTTTGCGATTCTTCAAAGATCAATTCGTCGATAATGACTCCATTATCATTGAATGATCTATGAATCACTCGTGATGAATCATTCATTAATACATTTTCTAAAAATTTAATTCTTTAACTGTGTCGAAATACTTTTAAATTTTCATTCTAATTCTTCAAAAACTCAAACAATATTGTCTGATGAAATTAATTAGTTTGACTTCTGAGTGTTTTATGATCTGAAATTTACTCGTGGAAAATTACTATTATAAAATGAAATATCATTACGGACTCGTCAGCCAGTGAGGATTTAAGACGACATTTGCTATTCTTCTTCGCAAAGAACTATTCTTGCGGTTTCCCTTTCCTGGATCAACTTGGTGCGCGGTCTTAAGCCACACATTATTTCTGAGGATTGTTCTCCCTTCTTTTATTACCGAAACTTTTCCATCATCTCTTCAAACCAACACGAACCCTCGGTTGCAGCCAATATAAACGCCAAATACAGAGCAATATAAAGTGAACAGAATATAAAGTGAAAGCCAACTATTTCTTTTGCTCCGTTTTCATGAAAATATTCTTACGTTGCTTCGTATTTTTTGCATTGCAAACTTCTAATCATACAATAAGCAAAATATCTTAAAAGGTCTTAAAGGCTTTTACAAATCGTTATTCTAACTAAATTCCAAACGAAATATTAACATATATTATATTATAATATTAATTATATATTATATATATATATATATATTATAATATTAATATATTATTCTAACGAAATTCTAAATTCCATACGAAATATTAATTCTAGATTTCTCGGATTATACCTCTCATCAATTTCCTAACACTGTTAATTTCAATATCAGCGCCAACATTGTCGCGAATCAGCATAGTGCTAGGCGACGAGAACGTTGACGCGTTGCTTTTCCTTTTTGTTATTTTGTTCTATTTTCTCCCTTCGAATTCCTGTCACAAACATGTTGCACAAACGATCCTAGTGGGCGAGTTTCCTGGCGACGGAGTTCGACATCGGCAAGGACGGGTACACGTTCGATCGTTCGGTTAAGATACCTTGTAAGGAGGGACAGCGAGGTCGCTGTTCGGAAACTCTCCTTTCTTTCGGCCCTACATTCGTTTCTCAGAATCTGTCACGTCGTATCAACCGTCGATCACTGTGGGAAAAATGTGTGTCGCCAGCTGCGAGAAAAACACAACGAGGAGATAGGTTATATGCGTGACGTACGGTGCGTAAAAAGTTGTAACAGCTAGCTCAGAGAAAATCTTTCATTCGTTCGTTGATGTCACGTTGCTTCTTATTTATTGCCACAGGTCTGTCGCCATCGTTGCATTTTTCTTCTCGTTATTAATGTTTTCATTGGATTATGTATGAACTTGTCGGTTCCGTTGTGTAATAGATAGGATGAAATCAATTTGCTCTTCGTATACGGGAGGAGGAGGATGGATGTCTGTTACGTAACTGGATAAGTGATTGAATGGCATCAGCGATTCTATCTTTAACTCCTTGTTGTGGGATGTAGTAGATTAAAGATTTTCTCTGTCAACGAGATTCTCTCTTTAACCCCTTGCGCTGACAACTGATTCGCGGACCGTAATGAGTGACCGAACTGTATACAATAATTCGTCGCTTTCTTCTTCTTTTGAACTCGTCCTTATGATACTCACTGGATTGACACTATTAAGAAGTAATCAGCTTATCATTTGTTTTGCCTGGGTTACATTTAAATATACATAAAACTGAGAAAATGTTGCAATTTAGGACAAAAAGGCCGTCATTCCAGCGCAAGAAATTAACTCTGGATTAATAATTGAAAAAAATTTGTGATAGAAGCATTAATAATATTAAAAATAATAATATTTAGTAAAATATTGAATGATTAAATTATAAAATATTTAATAATTAATATTAAATAATAATATTTAATCTAATAACATAATAATATCAAAATATCAATGAAAATAATAACATAGAGTGTGTTTTTTTTTTTTTCAGGACCACAAAAATTCCTGCCGCCACTGGTTTATCACTGGCGATTAGGCCGATGTCTAGCGGCGTTGCAAACGATCCTCGGTGTAGCCATTACTTCATTATCATTATGGTTATTGCTGTGGGCACCTCATCTACCTGTCGCAGATAATCCTTACTGGAGTGGAATGCCGGTAAATATTCAAGCAACGATCAGTCTTTGACGTTCTTCAAAAATTAGTCGCTGAATCACCCGTTTGTTTTCTTTTGCAGTTATTACTTTCGGGTAGCTTTGGTATTTGTTTACTCTGCTGTTTTAAGAAGGAGTACCCCGGCCTGAGTCCCGGGTTTTGTCTCACATCGACTAAGGTGATTATTTATCATTTTGAAGCATATGAAATGTATTACCTTCAAACACGTGGTACTCCATATTGCGCGTAATTTAAAAGATCAAGTATTAAAATTTATTTATTATTCTCATATAAATTATAAGTTTCTTTTAAATTTCAACTGCAATTTATCATTATTATAAGTCAAGATTTATATTGTTCACATGAATTATCGAATTCTTTGTATCAAGTTTACTGAAGTTTGTATCATATTTTTCGTTGCTAATATTTTCTTTTCTTTTAACAGCTAATTAGTGTATTATTAGCAACGTTGGCGACAGTGACCTGTTCTATCGCGTGTGTATTCTCCGCGATACACCTGGCACGTTTAATGGGCCTAGAATGCAATCCGGCGCGCGTATTGAACGCTACATGCGTGTGCAAGCCTCGTGAGAATGCGTCGAATTCCACCGAAACGGCAGTCAGATACATGGATCTGAATTGTCCCGAAGTCGAAAGTATTCTGACCATTCTTCTGATCTTCTCTTCCACTTGCAACGCCTTTGGGGCCGTAGTGGCCAGTTGGTATACTTATCTACATTGGAGTACCAGGCACAAAAGGCCGAAGTACATGCAAGTCAGGACCAATCCGACCCGTGGGAATAACTTTCTCAGTAACAGGCCGATATACAATCCGAATCTGAACGAACGATGACAGCCTTCACTTAATACCGACCAACATACTTCGTATCTTCGTTATTCATCGCTAACGGTGGATGACGAGGCGTTCGAAGAACTTTCGAAGCTGATACCAACAGGATTTCTTCAGGAAATGTGCAATTAATGTACAAACGACAGTAACGATGGTTTTATTTAAATGGTTTAATTCGTTGGGGAGGCTTTTTAACATGTATGTTTTTAAATTACGATGACAAATTAATAACGAGACACTTCCGTTTATTACGGATATATATTGAAAGTAAAATATCGAAATACGTGTGAACTAGTCTCAGCTGAATAGAATAGTTCTGCGAGTGGTTCCTGAGCGAAAGGTCGTAATGTATTAACTTTTTAAGAAAGATTCGAATGATCGTTCTTCTGGTAATTGAGAAGAAATCGTGGTAGTAATCAACATGAATAGGATAAGGATCGTTTCATTGAATTTACTCATTTAACAAGTTTCTTAATGTGTTCTTGATAGTTATTATACGATAATTAAGATACACATTGCTATACATATAGTAGCACTGTATATATATAGTGTAATAATTTATTATCTTCTTAAAAAAGGTGAACGCAAATTTGATTTAACATGTTGAATCTTATAATACTATTTTTAAACTTTATCGAAGCTGTCGATATTACATGATACGGTGATATAGAAAAACAAAGCTAAACAAAACTGAATTAAAATAAATTATCTTTTATTGAAAAATAAAGTATTAAGATGGTTACATATCATTAACATAAAATTAATGAAGAAGAGACAAACTTTTTTGATGGTAGAGACATATTTACAAGAACATATATAGAACAATGGCAAATTCAATTTCTACAAAGATATCAATACTATCACGATCGAATAACGCGCGATTAATCTCTAATCGTGTAGATCGCCAGTATTTTAGATGTAATTAGCGTGCATGAATGTCTCGTGTGCATGAATTTGTACGTGTACGTGTTTGTAACGTGAACAACAAGTAAATTAAGAGGACGAACGGAACTCTTTTTAACTTGTGTACTTGAATGTCATCGATTTTATACCTCATCGCGACTAGTGAAGTTTAGAAAAGAATAGATTTTAATTCGTAAATTATATCGTAATGTGTGCACGTTGGAAGAAGAATTTGTCAAATCTTAATAAAAGTGGACGAATGAATCAATACAGTATTCGTAAGGCCTGGCTGAATAAAATTGACGTGTTTGTATCTGAATCTTTTTACTTCTTAACCGTTTATTCATTTCTTTTCACTTACATTGTGACTTTTTCTAAAAGCTGATCGAGAATGACACTCCGACTTTCCTTCAGCTTCGTTTATGCGAATCTCTGGTATCACGGCACAGTCACTGGATTGTGATTCCCAAGAATCGTAAGAAATTCTCGTCAACCTGTTTGCAATGTTTGAATAATCATCAATGATTTCTTTTTGTCAATTGCTATTAATTGAATGTTTCAATAATTTAAGTAGATAATTTTATAAAGAAATAATCTTTCATAGCTTTAAGTTAATTATCACCTGCTATTAATTGGTGCTTTTTCATCGTAATTGTTTTCAGAAACTTGTGCCTGATCCTGTGGTATCACATCCTGCTCCATATCTGTTAACTCTATCACTTCCGAGGCTGAACATTTCCTTTCATTCACGTCTGTTCTTGCAATTTCTACATCATCTATAATTTCATTGACAATTCAATTAATTATTTTAATTATTTATTAATTATTAAGTCTTGTTGTCTACCTTTGGCTCTTGTTTTTGTAGATTTCTTAGATAAAATTGGTAACATTCTTTTCCATTTTAGAAAGGACAAGTCGGACAATTCTTCTCTCTTCTTCACTATCTTAAATAATTTCCTACGTTCTTCAGTACGTTCGTGACGCAGTTGTATCTGAGCAATAACGAAGAAATCACCAACTTTTTACAATAACTAAATGAATGTAACAGATGAAATTTTTTCCATTCACTTTATTAAGTCATTTACTAATTATTATTAATTAAAATTTGATAAATTAACAACAAGCTCATTTGTACTTGGTAATGTTAATTTCTCCACTCAGGAATTATAATTTAATGTTTACCTTCAAGTCATTATTAGCTTCTCTCAATGAGCCAGTTAATGAGACCATGTAATAAATAATAAGTGTCATAAGAACAATTAATGGAATTACTATGCCAGGTGAAGCAATGTAATCAAGGCATCTGAAAGAATTACAAAGCAAAAACATGATAAGTACAAACTAGTACAGACTAGGTTTCCTTTTATCAGTTTCTTTTATCATTCCTTTTAACTTTAAATTTATAATTTTTTGAATAAAACAGCCTGCAATATGATTAACTTTACAAATATTAAATAAAAAATGAAAATATACCTTTTAATTGGATCAGGAAGAGAATCAGTAAGCTGTTTGGTCGCTACATAATAAATTTTTTTGTAACCAGAAAATGGACCACAGTGCCAGGATGGTTCAAGCCAAACTATGGCGTAACCAACAGGTAGAACACATAAAAATAACATTGTTAACAATAGGGCGAAATAAAAGTTGTTGGATCTGGAAAAGATAATATTTCAAAGTAAATAAACATAGATTTCTTCTGACTTAGAAGAAAAGATGTTAAAAATAAAGAGTATAATTTTCAAGACACCTAGAGGCTCGAAATATGACTTCATGAGGCACATTACAGGTAAGGACAGCCCAGGATCTTAAGTACATAAGAATTCCAAGTTTTAAAAGGTTCAGTGTAGTTAATCCTGGACTGAAGAACATCCCCATCCAAATCATTCCTTGATTATTTACTAAATGAAGTATATTCTCAGCAATTTTGAAATCCCCATATTGAGGAAATTGTTTTTCCAGGTCCCAACACCAACAACTGTTCATATATCGTACAAAAACTGCACGAATGAAATCTATACTAAGCGTGGTTACTATACTAAGTACCTGTGATGAAACGAAATATTCAAACTTAGCGAGAGGGTACGTTAAAAAAAAATTGAGAGGATGATATTAAAAAAAAAAATTGAGAAAACAAATTCACCAAGTCCATTACGGTGAGTTTGGCAAGCTCTTGTCCAAACATCGTTTCCCAGCACAAACGACGAAGCTTCTTTCGAGTTTTTAATTCTAACTTCGATGAAGAAACTAGAAGAAAAAAATGTTCAAATATAGAAGATACAAGTTGAAACCATAATATTTTTATAAATATAGTATACAAATTGTACTTTGTTCATACTTGTATCCTGCGTAGTATTACATATCTGTTCGAAACACTTTACAATATAGTCTTTTTCTGCAAGAGGAATCACACCTTGGTAATGATCAATAGTAGAAATTTTATCAGTTGTTTCTATATTAGGTTCTTTGGTAAGTTCAGTCGTGATAACCGAAGATTTAGTGTTTGTATTGAATGCTGTAGTTAAATACTCGTCAGATGTGTTACTTTCTTCTACAGGTAAAGACATAGTAAAATCCTCCGCCTTTATAGAAGAAGTCTCATTTAAGTGCTCAGTAATAGTACTTGAGACAGTATCTGTATTTGTACTTGTATTATGGTCTCTCTCCTGTGTTGTTTCATTAGAAACTGTAGATTCGTTAAAAAAATTACTAGTCGTAGAAGCAATATCAATTCCTTCACTTAAATCTATGGTGTCAGTGAAATTTTCAAATGTTGTAAAAGTGGTAGCATCGGATGTGTCATTTTGTTGAAGCATTTGCGTTGTAAAATTCATTTCTTTAGTTATATTTTCGATGAAACTAGATCTGTTCAGCTCGTTTTTTGTAATATCATCGTAATTATCGTACGTGTAATCCAGAGGAGAGTAATCTTCGACGTTGTATATCTCTTCCAGGGATTTGTCATCGAGAATCGGATTTAAGTAAAAGTTTGGTGGCATGAACGAGAGTTGTGGCAGTGCTAGATTATTTGGTATAAACAAATTGTTAATATATATATTTATAATAAAAAATTAGAGAAAAGAGGAACAAGAAATATAAAAAAAGCTTTTACTGACTGATTTAACTGCAAATAAATTTTCTTTTCTGAAATAAAAAACATAAAAAGAATATTAATAAGAAGCACATAAACGAGAAAAAAAAATGTTGTTGGAAGTCTGTAAATTAAGAGACGACAAACAATAGTATATTATGATAAGAAAAGAAAGCAAAAAGTATAAAAAGTTACTACAATACAATGAACACATACTCGTTTCGAGAATTTCAGTCTTATTCTGCATTCCAGTGACATTACTTGCCAGGACTAAACTCAAAGATGCTAACGTCGCTAACTGTTGCGATTGCTTCGGACTATCATCACACTTAATGAGTTTGTACGTGCAATTTGTAATTGTTGGTTGAAGCTCTCTTAAATCTTGCGTCTACAGCAAAACATATCAAACGAACACCTTCTTGAATCTCGCAATCGTATAATCACTTTGGTAATTCACTTACCATTGAGTCAATCTTCTCAAACAACGCAAATATTAAGGAATAAAGATTCAATAAATTCAGTACCATGATTCTGCAAGAAATGAATTCGATCGTCAAATGAGTAACTGTAAAATGGAATTCTTAGTGAAAGTGTCAGAGAACAATCTTTTCCACAATACTTACCGTGCCAGCTGCAAACGTAATTGTTTCCTGGGGTGGTAGCTTTCCAGTAATCCTAATATCTCGAAAAATATCGGGAACACATATGTGATCAAGGACATCACGACTGTAATTTCGTTTTGACGCCACCAATTATTCTGTTCAAATTCTTCGGAGCTTCGTGCAACCATCTTTACCACAGCATATGCCGACAGTCCCAACAACGAAATCACACATATATTTACAAAGATCCTCATTGATATAACCTTCCAACTAAAATTTGACCAAGCATTAAATTCAAGAAGCAAGGATATTTCATGTACGAGTTAAAATAAGCTTTATAAAGATGAAAGTAACCGTGGATAATATAAAATATAACATAACAATAGGGGATTTTATAGAAGAGGAGATATTATGAAAAAGGTAGGGGAGCAGATGTTTCTTCGAACGATCTTACTTCCTTTCATCTTTCTCTTTTTCAGCTTCCTCTAACAAAGCTTCTTTAAATCCAAGAACAATGCTCGCCGTCCTATTGTATGCAGTTTCAGTATTGCCAATCATAAAGTCCCATCCCGTGAATAACTTCCAAGAGAACACGCATTCGTCCTCTTTCTCTGTGAGTTTGCTCAGTCGAGAATTTTCTGCCATTCTAAGGAAGATATTAGGTTTTTTTTTATACAGTACTATAGAATGTGATAATTGATTCGTGGCTAGTCGTACTTGCGTAATATGGTGACGAAACTGTATATATAAACGACCAAATTCGTGACGAAATAAACTAAAGGTAATCTGTAACCGCTTCGTGAGTCTTGATTCGTGTACCAGCCGTAGAAGAACGGTGAGTACTTCAAGACACCCTCGAATTCCCATAGAGTCAACAAGTGCTTCGATTTTATCTTCTCTTCCTTGAGCATTATCTTTCGTTCTCCTGCTGCTGCTGGATCTGCTGTTAGCATCTGTCATAAATAATATCTGACGAAATTCGAGCAACTACTTTTCATTGTAATAAGCGAGAGTTCAAATTCAAATTCAATGACAAATCTCACAAAGTGATTTTATATAAACCTTGGATCATTTTTCAAATAAACTTGCACAGTCTTCCGTAATGAAATCTAGACGAATGAAAAATACTGTACATTTGCTAGCATTACCTCGGGAATGGCCACGAAAGCAGTGAGAATGGCTGCTATGACAAGATTAATCCAAAACAACCAACGAAGAAATGTAAAATATGAGGCCACTGCCGAACCAAAGTGCGATTCAATCTCCTTTATACGAAGTTCCCACGGGACCAACCATGTTTGAAGATTAACCAACTCTCTTCGACAGTACTGCCATTTCTAGAAATTGAAATGTTGTTATCTATTTAAAAAGTTTCTGTGTGATAAAGCGTAATCGGTAATATTTTTCAATTATTACTTTCGTGATGTAGAGTGAAATTCGAGCAATGGCATCTTTCGTGCTACGAGTCTGAGCCAGCCTCTCCTGGAGAACACCCTCGTGCCTTCTAATGTAGGATTTTGCCTGTCGTACTAATTTGATCTTCCGGCAAAGTGGCCATGGCTGTTGTTTCACACCACTCAGCACTTCTTTATGCAGCTCCAACTTTTCAAATATCTGTTCTTGGCTTCCAATTTCTTCAATAGAGATTGCCGTTCTGTGCGTACAGGTCTTATTTTAACCGATGTTACTTTCCATTTTCTTATTTAAATTATTCACTAACGTTCTCTTCTCTCATCTACTTTCTCCACTTTTAGTTTCTAACAGTGATCATTTTCTAGCTTTTAGCTGGGAATAATTTACAATCGACAAGAATTTGAATTAACCAAACTTGCGCTGGCAAACTGATTGCGGACCATAACGAGCGACCGAACCATTGAGAGGTAATTAATTTGTTATTTGTTTTGCCTGGGTTACGCCTAAATATACTTAAAACTGAGAAAGCATTGCGATCTTGGGACAAAAAAAAATTCTCGACGCGCGTGGCGCGTCGTTCCAGCGCAAGAGGTTAAAGAAGAAATTGATGTACTGACTCTCCAGAACTTATAGTGTAAACGGAGGATCTTCGACGAAGTGTAGCCTCAGCTTCGAAGGGAGAGGATGGGCGACGTCTCCGTCTGCTTTGTCGTCGACTGGAACTCCGTCGTTGCATAATCTCACACGCTGAAGCGGAATATTCATCCTCGTCACCCTCCTCTTCTAAAATTCATCAAACCATCAACGCTTAAGCATAATCTTTTGCAAATGTGATTCTATTTATTTAATGGGTTATTATTATTATTATAGATCCGTTGTTAGGAAAGTGAATTACGTTAATGAATTATTTGTTCGTAGACATAATTTATTACAGATACAAACCTGCTATGGAAATTCTATGCATATTAGAACTATTCTTCACGTCAACGGCGTTATCGTCTTCTTTCCTTGCCTGATTTGAACAACCTTCCCTCTGATTATCCTCGTCTTTACTGACGGCAAATGTAACTGACAATCGGTCGACCGATGGTTGTGGAGAAGAAGGTTCCACCTATCGCAGAAGGTAGAATTAGTTGCATGAATTTCGTCCATAAATCATCCATCCTCACGCCACATACTATGCACACAACTTGCACAGACCATTGGCTATCGAACTTCAATGTTGAAGACTCGATTTTGAGTGCACAATTTCTTGTAAATTCTACGTTACCCGTTTTATAAACGTTCGCGTTAATAAACTTTTTTCATTGAACGTAACTCCTAAGGCCGCTAATTCGGGAAAGGGACTAACTATCACTTTTTTTATATACTAATTTTACAACTAACGTTATAGGGGAAGATAATATTATAAGAGAAGCTTTGGAAATAAATGAGAGAGGAAGTTGATCACAAAAGACAGCAAGTTGAAAGTTTGTTAAGTTAATAAGACAGAGATCAAAGATGAAGCAGAGTCAATAGATGCAAAGCCACTGGCATCGTGTCAATGGAACAAGCTGGTCATTCCCTGGTGGGACCACCCCTTTGTTGAAATCTATAAGTTGACTGTAATGTCCGTTCCACTCGATATCAGGGACTCGGTATCGTGTTTCCATCCACGGCATAAATTCTCGAAATCACGAAAGGTCGTATATTAGAGGCAAGTAGATACTTCGTTTAACGATTAGACTACTTTGTTAGATGGTCATAGCATAAACGTGTTTTCTAACGACGTTTCAATTTATCTTTAGAAAACTTAGATAGAGAAGATATGCTTTGCTATGGGAGATTATTGACAATGAATTTATAGAAGAAATTCTTATACTCTTATAATAATTGTATACTGTTATTATAAAATTATTAATGATAGTATTATTACAAGAATATGTTATAATATTGCATTATGATGTTTATTAATATCTAAACTCATAATATTCTTCCATATATTTCCTTTATCTTCTCTATTAGAAGTAATAAATTTTGACTGAAATTAAAAATTTATATAGTTCCTTACAAAAGTAATAAAACATTATGTACGTGTATAGGACATTTATAATTCTTATTTTCAAGGCATTTACAATCTTTATTTTCAGGAATATGGATACGGTCAGTGATCAATGACAAGAGCTTGATTAAGTGTCAATGTAAACGTTTCAGAAGCCCGAGGTCACATGCGACGTGCCGCACCCTAGATGCTCATCATGCTCACGTACAACTCGCATTCTTCACGCGACCCCACCCTTCGCCTCACAGATAATTATTCTTCTTTCAGAATCTCTAAAGACCCCCCCAATATCATCCTCTCCCTTTTTGCCTACTATTTACCCGCGGAATGTGATTTGTGAAGGGTCACGAAAATCCACGTTATCGTTATTGCTCATTTTTATGACACACCTTCGTAATAATCAATCATTTGTCTAGGGAAGCCGATACGGATTTTTTAAAATCGAGCAACGTATAATTTTAGTCATATTAGTCTATAACTTGAAATTATTTGAATATAAATACGATGTACTTTCGGTTTTATAAATTTTTCACTTTTATACTTTTATTATATGTCAAGCTCTTTGTTAATAACATTTTACTTTCTAACATCGTACGTAATTATATTACTTGCTAAAACTTTATTCTCTCTATTGTAATTATATTTGTATTTATTGTGTAATTATATTGTATTTATTTTTATATTACTTGCTGAAACTTTATTCTCTCTATTGCAATTATATTTTTTTTTATTTTACTTGCTTATTATATTTATATTTTTATATATTATATTTATCTTCTTATTATTATAATTATATTTTATTTATTTACTTCTCATACATAAGAAATTATATTGAATTTAATATTCTAATGAAGGTGACTAGTTACGTGTCCTCTAGTAGTATGAAAGCTGCAAATACAGAGGGTAGCGTTTATCGTAAAAATACATGTCCAGGAATTTCATTTCGTGAAATTAATTTGCTAATTAACGTCAGGTATGCATCTTATTAGTCACTAAATTACTCGAGAATTTATCGAACTTGATGAAAACTTCGCTGTTCACGCGATGTTACCCTTGTTGCTATCGTTGACGCATTTGCTGATTAGATAAATGCAAGTAATACACACAAAAAATCTTTATTTCTTCATTTTTCCAATCTTTTAATTGTTCTTTGAAATATGAAAAAAATATGTTTCACATTATAATCCAAAACGACGTTGTTTTCTTTATTTGTTTCAGAAAATTTGTTTAAACTTTATCTCCAGAGAAGATTGTACTAACAGTGACATCACTTACATTCGAGATCGAGAGGCACCATTCGATCTTAAAATTTTTTCTATTGATTCCGAATTTTTCTCTATATTTGTATTCGCGACTTACACTGTATCTAATGTCAAACGTCGTCACAGTTCTTTCTTATCAAAAGCGAATCATTGTATCCAAAGATTTAGTGAGTTATCTTTTAATTTATTGAGACTTAATTATTATTTCGATAAAACTTTAAATACTTTTCCTAAAAAATTTTATTAAATCTTCATCAAAAATTGCATAAAGTTACTGTGAAGTAACTGTGAAGGTTACACACAGTTACTTCACAGTTACTGTCAAGGTAGATAGAAGCATTTTCAAAATGAACCGCGTGGTATGAATACCCTATGAATATATACTGAAAGACAGTAACACGCATTCAGCTGCATCGCTGTATGCCATTAATAATCCCGTATACACTGTCAGTGAAAAGGATATCACCATTTTATTAAATATGACTAAAATTCAAATAACTTGAATATTGTAGGATCTTCAAGAGTAAATTAAAGACATCGTTTTTTCGCAGAACATTTTATTTACTGGCCATTGCAATTGTTAAACGCACTTCTCGATGATTTCAACATTTTTTTTTATAAATGGTTCCAACATTTTTTATATCTTAATTTATTTTAACTGCGATTTTTCAACATGTCAGAACTACATATTTATATATTTTTCTTTTAATTCAATATATAGATCTGTCTTTTTCCTCTTACATTCATCAATTTTTTCCATACATATAATACAAAAAAAAAATTTCTTTCCTAAGAGTTGTGTCGAATAAAATTCACAAAAGTTTAACATCAGGTTAAACCTGCATCTTTCTATTTTATAGTACAGAGTTATTTGACTTGTAAAATTATCGGAGTTTAATAAGTATGTAACAAGAATGACGCTTTATATACACTCATATGTTATATGCTGATCACAAATTTCTTTATTCGCTTGTTGAAAATATATTTTATTAAAAGCTCTGATCTTTTGGCACCAATGGAAAAGATAAACTGAATTTACACTTTCAACTATAAATCTTTCCCTTGATTTTATCTCTCAAGGAAAGTCTATAAACAATCATCTGGAACTACTTTCTATTGTTGATAATTAGAATTCCATCTTTTATGAGCAATCTACTGCGTTAACAAGAAACAAAACGCATTTACACGCTTCACGTAGTTCTCACTTATGATAATAAACTGACCTGGATAGAACTTTCGTCTATGCACAATGTTTCTCTTATATTTAAAACTAAAAATAATTATAACAACAAATTATATTTAATTATGTTATAATACAGACAATTTATGGAACTTCCAATCAGTCTATGGAACTTCAAATCATACTACAAAATTAGAAAGAAACATTATTTTTCATCAGAAACGTTTTACCCAGGAAATGATATGTCTAGTAGACACTAAATTTTTCAGAAACTATTCCAAAGAAAATTCTTCATCATTTGGTTGTATGTCTCGCCCAAGTAGTTCTTTGCACTTCAGACATCAAATCATTTCTCGGAGGCAAACGAGCACTGGTTGTGCGAGACGGTGGTGGACCAGGGGTTCTTAAGATGGTAGCTAGATTTTTCTGGTTCTGTGAGCTCTTCTTATTTGATCCTTGGCCATTAGAATTTTCTTTGGTCGACAATTGTTTAGCAATTGTCTCTGAACGTTTACCCTGAGGTGCAGGATCCAGCACAATAGGTGGAATTTCATCATGCAAATTAATTCGATCCTGCTTACTCTTTGTTTCCTGAATTACGTGACTAGCATTCCTTTCGCCTGTACAAGGTAAAGGTTTTATGAATGTTGTTTTCAATTCTGTATTCTCTGGATTTCCTACGTAATTATCTATTTTGTGCGTCATTACAGGTGATGAAGAGAAACTGTTTGTTTGAGAAACTCTTAATGACATGGAGCTTGGAGACAATTGAGCTGAACTCTACAAATCCAAAAAATTGTGTAAGTCATGTATATTTTGCGAGATTATTTGAAGTTAATATTAGAATTTTTATTAGAATACTTACAGATGGCCTATTGTTAGGAGGTACAAGAAGATTGGGACCCATTGCATAAGGAGAAGGTGTGTTATACGGTGATCTTTGAGACTGATATGGACTTATGTTGTGCAGCCTTTCTAGGAGTTGCGTTTGAAATTGTAACTGATCTACTGGACAACTGTTCCCTTGCATTCCCATTGTATTCAGACCTCCAGAATATAAGGGATCTGATGCATAATAGTATGGAGATGGTGGATCCAGTTCCCATGGTGAACTTTGCCCTCCTGTTCGTTGGCACTGTTTAGAAGATAATGATACTAAAATATTGTTCTAGAATAAATGTATCAAAGGGTAAATGACTAGAAATATTAATATTTTATGTATTCAGAGATATATATTCGGATTTTAATGAGGCAAAATTTGGAATTTTATAATTTGAAAAATTATAAAAAAATTTGAAATATGAAACGTTAAGAAAGCATGATAATATTTGATTACCTGAAACTTTATTACTTTTCATTTTTTTTCTTTTTTTAAATTCTGATGCATGCTTTGTAAGAATTCAAAAATTGGCAACGTTACCTAGCATTTGTTGGTAGCGCAAAGTCCAAAATCCCGTGCGAAGACCTGTTACATAACATCGTCACACCGGCGCTTAGCACGATTATTGGATTAGCGATTTAGCTTTAATGTCAGCATTAAATTGCTACCTTCCGGTCGAGCAATCTAGGACGAAACGCGTCGCTCATAAGCAATACTGTTTTCAAAGTTTAACCGCTCATACAGTTTCCTTGAAAGGATTAAAAAGTTCCTTTATAAAATTTGCTTAAACTTATCACGTGTGCTTGACCAAGTTTCTTTTTCTATTTCAGCATTCAAATTTTATTCGACTTTTTTTAAATAATTATTATCCATATTGATTAAATTATAAGATTTCTTGATGTAGATGTAAATCTACATCCATGTAGATGGTCCATTTAACAATTGATTCTGAATTACACAGGCATTTTGTATTTTTAAATGGACGCTATTATTTAGATTCAAATATCTTAATTACATAAAATCTCTTATGGCAGCTAAGCGATATTTTAAAATATACAGTCCAGTATACATGCAAAATAATCTAGGACATTCAGTTTAAATTAATAAATATTTTTGAGCATACATTTAGTTGTATCTTATCTAAAAATAGAATGACGGAACGCAGTTAACTGATATAGAGAAAAAAAAATTGTGATTTTAACGAATTTAAAAATGTAAAAAAAAAAAAAAAAAAAATACGCATTCTCAATTTTATAATAAACAAATTAAAAAATATTTGTAACACATTTCTCGATACAACAATCGCTTATTCGATGATGAGGTGCAAAACAAAAAAAATGCGTGTAAATTGTTTTATTAAGAAATTCATTTAAAAAAAAATGCGTCAGTACAAAAGGCGTTACAGTATAAAAAAAAGAAAAAGAAGAGAAAAACAAAGGAAATACAGTGCTAAACGTTAATTGGAATGCAACGTTCGCAGGCATACAGTTTGCTGACTGTTGAACACTCGTGTCATGGTATTCTGTAGAGCGTTACCTGGCCGATGTTCGACAGGTCAGGAACGGTAGTAGTTTGTTGCATCGTAGTTGAGCCAGACAATTGAGATTGTGAGGTTCCATGTCCACTCGAGATCCGTTCTTGCTCTCGAAGATGACCGACCAATGCACCTATATGCTCCAGAAGCTCTTTGTTTTGCATCAACAATTGATGCGTTCTAGCCTAAAACATAAAACATAACTGGTCAATATCTACTAGCTATTACTATCTATGGATAACAGTTACAAAATTTATGTGTATGTACCAATATCTTTTGATACTTGCTTGAATCTACAAATGTTTAGCAAATCTTACTAATACTTACTTGTAAAGTAAGCATTGATAATATTATTGATAATTATTCATTTTATCATTCTTTAATGCATGTTAATATTTACTACATATTTGAATTTATTTGAATATATATTTAGTAACTTTAATTAATGTCTACAGAGCAGCTCAATTCTAATATTAATGAATCAGCATTTTCAGATTTGGCACAGTTGATAAACATTCCATAAGCAGTACAGCATATCATTTACTTGAGCCTCGACTCGAGCTGCCGTTTCAGCTGCAAGCTGATCCTGAAGCAATCGCGCATGGGCAACAGCGGCTCTGGTCTGTTGGCTTTGTTGCTCTAATCGTTCTCGCAACAGTTGAATCTCATGCTTCAGAGCGGTTAATTCTCCTCCAACCAGTAACCCTCCACCACAATCGGAGGTCACCGTACCCTATACATGAGATTAATCAGTTATATGTTTAGTGTATCTTTAAAAAAAAAACAATTTTAAAGTAAGATAGTATATATTTTTAATGTTCTGCTCAACTTACCGATGGCGATTGTCTAATAGGCGAGGTAGACGCTGCGGTCGCTGGGACTTCGTGCGTCCTCAAAAGACAAGGAACAGTCGTCTGTTCTGGCACCGAATCATCTGCGTCCCCTAATAACGATATATCTGAAAATATATATATTTTTTCACTTTCATTTTTGAAAAAAGTTCATAACGAACAAACTACAGATGTTCATGCAATCTCACGATCTTTGCAAGTTTTATTGAACAAATGGAATCTTAATAGAGATTTTAGTCGTTATTAATAAAAATATTAAGACATTCATTTAGTTTAAAACGAATTGGTTTTTTTTTTTTTTTTTTTTTTTAGATTAAGCAGAACCTTTATGCACAAAAGACGGCGACGGCTGCAACTGTTCATTCGGTATTTCATCTTGGTCCTCGTAAACGTCACGATGATTCTCACCGTGTTCCCTCTCTTTCTCTTTCTCTCCCCGGTCCCGCTCTTCCGCGGCGTTGTTTATACTTAATTTATGGCACACCTCGAAAGCCTGTCCGACCGTCCTGACCACCCTCATCGCCTGACTCTAACGAAAGCGAACTTTTTTCAATTGAACGTACAAGTAAGTGCAATATTTAGAGGTGACGAGGGACAATTGCGGCACAGGCATGCAAATATTAGGGTGAATTTATGCGCGAGCATAATCAAACTTCAAGTATTGAAAAGATCAAAATTTACAAATGCGTCGGAACATTTTAGTATTTTTCGCGTTTCGAATTTTTCAAGGTTCAAATTCTTTTCATTTTCAAAATTTCAAGTTTTCAAATCTTTTTATTTTCAAAATTTCAAATTTTTTAATTTTTAGCTTTCGAAAGTTACAACTCTTTAATTTGTAAATTTTCAAACGTAATATAAAGTCCCAGTATTAGAATACTCACTCAATACAAAATAATCTAACTCTAAACTTAAAACCAAGCAGAACTCCATTCCAAAATATTTTCATACATCAATCTCTCAATTTCTACCAAACTATATTTTCAGTGTCGAAAAAATTCCACCGAGGAAAACTACTGAGAAGAAAAAAAAGAAGAAACCATAAGAAACTGAAAATCCATGGATAGAAGAGTTAGGACATGCTGTAATTATATAATTTATTCCTGCACGATATCCCGTGGCTCCTCTTTCTTTCTTTTTTCTTTACAAGAGCGGGACAACCTTATCCCATAAACGGCGTTATTCGTAAACGTACACCTTTACCTCGAGCTCCTCGAGGTCATCGTTCTCTTCTTCAAAGGGGTTCTCATCGAAGCTAAAATCGACACTCGTTGTTGAACGCGTCAACTGGAGAGGGGGAGGTTTTGACTTTTTAAAAGGTTTCTTCAACTTCAGATAGTTGAATATCTCGGGCTCCTTGAACGAAAGTTTCTTCCTGGGCTTCGGAGTGGTGTCGACGACGGAACTAGGCGACACCACTGCTGCCTCAGAGTTCGTTTGTTTCGAGTTCTTCAGCATGGCTGATGCGCTTTTGTGATTAGGATGTGATTAATATCTGTTTCAGGAGACAGATAATTACATATACCACGATGGAAATTTATAGTGTTCTTATCGAGTTCATTTATGTTCTACATTTGTTCGTAATGCTTCTTTTTGCGCTCCTATCTCGTTAGATTTAATTACACGGTCAACAAACAATTCCAGTTCGTAGAGACTATAATTGTAAAAAGTATTAATATACATGTATACATATATGGAAAGTTTGTGATTTTAGTTTCAAGATTTCAAGTTCATTTAAATACATCCTAAGCTTCTAACTCTACTTATAGAATTTTTTGTTTGAAAAATTGTAATCTAACTCTAACTCTACTTCTAACTCTACTTATAGAATTTTTTGTTTGAAAAATTGTAATATTTTCTCAGTTTTAAGTATATTTAAGTAAAACAAAATAGGCAAGACGATTAATAAATTTATTACTTCTCACGTATTGTTGTATATACGGTTTGGTCACTCGTTACGGTCCGCAATCAGTTGCCAGCGCAAGCGGTTAATAAGATTGTACATACATATACAATATCCCACGTATTACACATGTTAATTCTTTTCATCCCAATTAAATTCAAATTTAGTCGTGAATTCTTGCCTCGAAAGAAAAGCCATTTAATGAAAATTTTATGAAGTCATTTTCAACCCTTTACAGCCTCTTTGTTTTCCATTTCGGCAGGTCAGACGAGTCTGATCATCTGATCGGAGGCATTGATACTTTTAGAGGGCGCCCAATTCTCGCGAACGAAACCAGCGAACTCGAATAGCCGCGAATCGCGTTTCGCAAAGAACGATAAACGATCGAACGAAAATTTATTTCGAATACGTTTCGAGCATCGAACGGAGGAATCGATATTTACGTGTTGTAGCGTACACCGGGACGATTCCATTTATAAACAGCCGGTCGGCCGACAACTGGCAAATTCCCCCGATAAATCTTGCTCTTGCTTTAGAAACTACATATTACAGGCCAGCGTCGTTAACGGAGCTACACGAGAGTTTATTTGCTCTGTAGTGTGTACGACCGGCGACGGCATACCGCGTTTCGCAGCGTACTCTCATTTCACTCGGGGAAATTAATTCAGAATCTGTAAATCTTCCGGCCGTTTCAAAATCTCTTTCCGCGATGCTTGTTTTGAAACGACGTTAGACGAAGTATTATTTATTGTGTGCGTCTTTCCGTTTTACTACATCTCCTTTCATCTCTTGCCGATTTGAATTTTATTACTTCACTGCCTTCGTGAATATCCCTTATAAAACCTATTTCGCGATTTCTTTTGCAGATTTATGAAACGATTATCGTTATTAAAAAGGATTTTTAGAAGAAAAAAAAAAAAAGAAAAGAATGGAAATTGGAGGAAAAGTGCATTAATGAAACAGTTGAACAGACTTTCAGTGACAAGTAATATTTCCTTTGCTTTGTCAAATTTGTATAATAACTGAGAAAGGTGAAAGAAGACAATGAGAAGAATACAAGAAAAAGACGCAATTCTGTATTACTATTTTCAAGATCACTTCCTAAAAATATGAATCAACATCAACGAGTATTTTATCTTTAAGTACTTTACTCATATGCCGGTAAAGTCATTCATAAACCTCGAACTTGATCCCACATGACCGCCATTAGTGATAACGGGCAGTAGTATGTCGCTTTGATTAGACGAGCGTGCGTAACACGAGTGAACATGTTCTGGTCGGTGATTAAGTGGCGACTTGATAATACGCGCTGCGTTCAATTGGATGCACGCGATCGTATTTAAAGACGCACTGCTCGTGTTTGCATAATTATAATCATTTGACATGCACGACAACCTAAAGCAGGTATAACTTTTACGTTTCTTCTATTTTATTAATTGTTTCTTTCATTTCTTCCTTTTTTTCTATTTTTTTTTACTTTCTTCTACAGATCCGTTTGTATGGCCAAATAATCGATAAAATAACAATTAGTAGATATGCTGTAGAAAATTATTTTACTCGATTTAAAAAGGAGAATATTATGTTAAATTTAAAAAGAAGAATATTATATTAAATTAGATCATCATTTTTATACAAATCGTTGAATAAATCTTTTTCCAAAGCTAGCGAACACTGATCATGTCTCTATCGATAAGATCAAGGACATATGTACGTATGTAGGCAGACTGATCATAGAGAGTGAATTAAATAAACGAGAGAAACCTGCTCGGAGAATCATCAGTGAGATAGAATACGTGGCCTAAACTAAATAGCTACGGCTAATCGTTTACTTCTAATCTCTAAATCCTTTGATCTTCTATCTCTCCTGTTTCTCCTGTTCAATCAAATTAAAAGCAAGGAATATAAAAAAAAATATACCAACATTCATAAGATGGTTAAAAAAACGGTATATACACTAGAACAAGTATCACTCATCCGGTTTCGATTCTCCAATTACTTCGATTGGTATATTGTTTCAGCGGGCGGAAACAGAATGGTGAGAAATCAAAGGCTTCCCTTGAAAGCATCATTTCCTGATAGCTTTTCATAAATATTTGCCAGTTCCGAGGAACGATTTCGATTTGTAATACAACCGTAAGAGTTTTCCTAATCTTATTGTAATCATCCGTGTATACGAATACATAATATTATCTTTTTCTTCAGTTCAACAATTTTAATGAAAGACACAACATTAACAAGTGACAATCTTTTGAGAAGATAAGAGAGCAAAAAGAGGGCAAGACAGGAGAAGATGAATAAGTCAATTATTCATCTTCGTCAACACGATAATAAATATTACCAATTGCTGAAATAGTATCGCATCGATCATTCGGAATCAATCGTGTTCATTTATCACTTTTATAAGCATTTCAACGATTTCAACGTTTACGTGTACTTTTAAAAACATACCTTAAAAATTCATTTTTCCTTTCTCGATAAACTCTATCTTTCTATACACGTCCACTGACAAGAACGTATCGCTGAAATTAATCTTCGTTTAAAGGTTTTTCAATATTGCAAAAGGGTCTTTTTTTGAATATCACTGAACAGATTAGTTTATCTGTAATTCGACTCACTAAATAGATCACTTTACTTGTTTCTTGATTATTTTAAAATATTTTTGTCTCTATATTTAAGTTTCTCGATATATATCAATCACAAATTATAATTGATAATTCTATAATTTCAGTTTTTATCGATCGTCTTTTACTTTTTTTTTTGTTGCTTGATTATTTCGAAAGTTGTTAATTTAGTTTTGCAATTTTTAGACAAAACTTCTGCAACTTTCTTTTCCAAAATGTACTCGATTTTTCGACTAAGATTTCAACTCTTGTATCATCGCTTGTACCACTCCACACTTTCCTATAATTTTCTTTCTGAAACTTCTTCTATTTTCTCACTAGGACTCCTTCCAATTCTATTTTCCAGACCAATTCGAACTTTCTTCTTTTAAACTTCTGCTTAGAAGTTTCTCAGAAGTTTTCAATGTTTCTCCTTCCTCTTGTAGTTATTTTCAACTTTCTGCTTCAAAATTAATATTTCCCGGCGTCTCTATTGTTCCTTCCCTTTTTATTCTTCCATTTTTTTCTTTTTCTAGATCAGTATCCTATTTTTTACTTTTTTCTTCAAATAATAATTTTATTTCTTGATTCATTTCCTAGTGTTTCTTACATAATACTACACTACATTTTCTATTTCTTCTTCCTTCGTTTTCCATTCAAATCGCTGTTCTCTTTCATCCCCAAATCATCATATCTTCATTTTCTGTACTTCTTACAAGTCAAATGTTCTAATTTTTCATTTCACGATACAACTTACAACTTCTCTGTTTCTTTTCTTTTAAATCACGCACAATTCACTATTAACCTTTTTATTTACCCTTCTAAGTTACAATCCCATTCTTTATTATAATTTATTTCTTTGTTTTCCACATTTTTCCTTTTTTTTTTTTTTTTCTTTCATCTGTTACACGTCCTGCCATCCGTTTCTCTTCATTTATCTTCTCACCGGATTACAAATTTCTGTTTATTTAATCTACTATTGTGAATTCGGGTCTAAAACCGAAACGAGGCGAGACTCGAACGCGGCCGTGTGTTCTCGAAATACTCGAAAACGAACAGTAACTTGCCGCCGCGGCCAGGTGGAGCGGAACTAAGCGGCGTGTGCCTCTGATGAATCGCTGGCCGAGCGATAGCGCCAGCAGAGAAGCAGAAGCGTCGCGACGCCGTGGCTCGTTGGTTTTTTCCTCCAGTTTATTTATAAACGCATTAATATTCTCGCTCTTTCGTGCAGCTCAATGGCATTTCCGTGTTTGTCCAGTGTAAATGCGTAGCGAAAACCTCTATTGTTCTCCTCTTTTGCCTTTCATACCATTTAATATTGATTTGAAAAAAACATTGCACTAGACATTTTGTAAGTAGTATCCTAGTGGAGTATTATTTAGAAAGTCTCGAATGCAGTTTGTTAAATTTGCTAAATTTGAGTTCCTTGATTTTGCTGTTATGTACAAAAGAGACCTTTACAATGAGACCTTTTGATTTTCTTAGAGGTTTAATGTTGTACAGAATCATTTGAAACATTTAACATGGATTTGAGACATCTTTATGATGTAGTTTCCTCTGACTTTCTAGTTATTTAATCTATCTGATTCTTTGTTATCCCTTGATTATTTTTAGAGATGAGATTCAATGTTATAAAGGATTATTTGGAATATTTAATGTGAATTTGAAATGTTCTCTTCTTTGAATCTATTGTGTAAGGAATACTTATTACAATATTTATTTTGTATTGCACATGTTATATTATAACATTTGTGTTCAGTATGGGGTATTTTTGACGAAATATTTCCTTTCCATTTGCTCCAGTGCTATTTTTAAAACAGAAGTACTTTAGAGTAGCTCACGTGTGAAGCTGAAATTTTCTTCTTACGTTGAGTTTAATCTTCTGTCTGAAGAAGAAACGTTTTTTTAGAAATTCGACGGAAAATTTAAATTTGTATTCTCTTGGCAAATTTCCTGAAGCTATTTTGAGCTAGTACAATGTTTGGACTTTATTGTAATGTTGCCTTTAGTCTTTTTTAAACAAAAGACTCTTGGAGAAAAATTCTTGGAGCTGTTGTTCCTGCTTATATTTAGTACTAATTTTTTTCTTAAGAAAGTAGTTATTTATTTTTGTAATAAAAAGTTGGGATTATCTTCCTTAAAACAAGGAAATAGAAATTTTTTCAATATCTTCAGTGTAAAATTCAAATTCTCTTCTCAGATTGATTTTAGTGGGTATATATAAAACTTCCAATTTCCCTCTGTCAAGCTCGTTCGGTTTTCCATCCCACGTCTCATCTATATACGTACACCTTTGTTACATTCCTTAATTAACTTTTACTGTTATAAAGGAACTCAATCGATATCTTATTACGGCGAATTTCTGCTCATTTCCACCATTATGAGACTATTCACTATGTACATAATTCACACATCTCACATTATAATCAAAATTAATTATTGTCATGTCCTTTTTTCTACAAACTACAAGCTTTATTGCACCAAAGAAATTCTTGACTGTCAATTACAAAAGCAATTCTCTAGTACACATAGCTCAAAATACAGTTACTGCATAACTCCAATTGTATTCCAGTCTCCACAAATACAAACACTAACCTGACAATTTTTTCTATTACATTTCTTTTTTTCAAACAATAATTTCTGACAGTTGATCCTATCTTCTGTACCAGAAATCCAATCAATTCGAATACAAAGATATACAATATAGGAAGAGTTTTCAAATTGAAACTTTGAAAAATAGTCTGTTTAAATTTACCCGAGCTTTGCCAAAAATGAACATCACTTTTGCCCAATCTTTCTCAATAATTTTCACACTTGTTAGTTTTCAACAACTATGTACAATCATTTTCATTCATTTCCTTCTATTTATCTTTCTTAACTGCCTTGCCTTTCAATTCTTTTTGTATTACGTAATTGAATTTCTATTATTCTCTATAAGTTCCTTTGGTTTTCCTCTTACTTACACTTTAACAACTCCATACAATTATTCTGCTTCACTGGTTTACATCTTCTTCTATCTATTCTCAACCACTTTCATTTATATGTCACTCAGACTTTGTTACTCTTTAGAATCTGGAAGTGTTGTTTATCTGTCTACTTACTCCTTAGCAACACAATTTCTTCTCATCGAATTTCTTCTCCAGCCACTCTCTTCTTTTTGTCTCCTTCAATCACTTTAACTCGCAAACCTCGTTAATATCAGTCAGATTCTTGTCATTCTTTATCAGTCCCTTTTCTTTTCTTCAATTACTTACACTTTCATGATCTTTATACAATTTTCTTCGTCAGTTTTCTTCAATTTCCTCTATAACCACTTTGAGGCAATTCTGTTATACTTTACAGTCACATGTTTATTACCATAAAATCCTTCTTCGTTAATTTCCTTCGGTCTTCTTTAATCACGTCAAGAGTTAAGCAGTTTTTATTATATTGTCCAAATTACTTTTATCTTTCCCTGTTGTTCCTTGCAGTTCCCCGTTTCTTCTATCTTTCTTCACAGTCGATCAAGATCTGTGCGTTTTCTTCGACGACCAAGCCGCTCTCTGCTTCTTTTCCTACTGCTGCTCCTTCTCTTCTGCCGTTTCGAGAGCCAAAATGAGAGAGAATGAGAGAAAGAGAGAGGGAAGAGAGAGAGAGAGGAGACAGAGAGAGCTTAAAGTGCTACGGTACAAACGAGCTTTCAGAACGCGGAAAGCAACGCTTGAAATTCGCCCGTTTGCGTTCCGCTGTTCCCGTTTCGAGCATCCTTCAGTCGGAGCAGTAATTCGGTCGAGCGATTCTAGTCGGTCGTCTCTCCTCCTCGTGCTCTTCTCCCCTTCTCGTTTTGTGTTGCGATGATAACGAGACACGTTACACACGTTTAGAAGAGTCGGTTAGAGTACTCCAGGAAGATGCTGGGAAAAGGGATGTCGTCAAGTGATTCCGAGGATTGGTTGCTATAAAGTACAGTGCACTGAATATTTCTTTCTTTACCTCTTCTTTCTTCTTCTTTTTTTTTTTTTTTTTTTTTTTCTTAAAGGAAACAAGTGAAGTTAAGCGTTTCCTCTCCTTTCCTTCTGGTTCAGAAGATAATAAGCGTACTTAAATTTATAAACTGAATTATTTCAAGTATTACTTAGTATTGTGAGTGATCTTCATTCGTTGTAGCGTGAGACAGCGTGGTTTTCCTTTTCTTCTTTTTTTACTTTTTTCATTTCTATTGTTCTAGAGATTTTATGTAAAGTTTAGGACTATTGATTATGTAAAGTTTTATGTAAGTTTAGGACTATCGATTAAAACTTCAGAAAATGGATATTAATAATTGGAAGTGTTTTATTTATTTTAAAAAGATGTATATTTTTGTGGAGAATATTTATTCACATTTCGTTTCCTTCTCCCGCCATATTCTCACGAACGAGAAGAAAGGAATACTTTATTTAAAGGAAAATGTTTTTAAAAAATGTTTTAGTTTATGGAGCTTCTTACGTGGAAATGAAATGACAATCGTATCGGTCGAAACGTGAAAAGTTTCATCAACAAAGACAAAAATACCCACACAATTTAATTCATTCGTGAAATTGTTTATTTTTTTGGCCGCAAAAATACATCTTGAACGGAAATTTACCAACGATTAAATCACTTTTCCCCATTTTCTGGACAACGAATTGACGTTTTAACGTTTTAAAACTTTACAGCGAGCCTTGAATACTTAAACAAATGATCGAACATCTTTAAACCTCACTGCACTCAAGTTTATCCAAGAAATTTGCTCTATTTCTTATGACCATTGAAATGATGAAAACCACGATGAAAAAACAAAAGATTTCTTATATTTTTGAATATAATAATTAACGAATAAATCTTTAAATTCATCAATATAATAGGCTTTAAATTATAAAAAAATAATAAAGTTTTTTCTTCTTTTTTAGCATAGTATATGCTTTTAACTTTGATATATTTTATGCAAGTAAAAATCTCTTCCAATTATTTATTCTTTCGTATGTACAATAACAAATATGTATATAGTCCTCTATAATTTGTGAATTCTGATATATAGATGCATATATATATATATATATATCTTTGAAAACAATGAAACAAACAATATTTAAGAGTTCTTTCGTCGAAGAAATCTCACGAAAGGGAAATTCAAAGATCGTGTTTGACTTAGAAAAAACTTTCGGCGACATTCGAAAAGTGGAAGGAGCTCTTTCTCTCATGAGTTTAATGGCGTGAAACTTTTAAACATTAGCCCGTGATTTCTGCTGGTTTTCAGCTGCACAATCTGTTCTATTTCTAGCCCAGCCATTTCTAAAACATACGAGATATTTGAAAATCTAGCCCCTACAGAAAAAAAAGCTATATACGTGTGAAAGGAAAGAATACAGAAGATAAAGAAAAAAATTCATAGCGGATATTGAAAATCTGAATTTAAATCACCCGCGCATTCAAGATTTTATCAGAAATTTAAATTATTGTAAAAAGAAATTAATAAATAAATTTCGATTTGTTCGTATGAAATGTTTAAACAATTCCTGTCCAATGAATTTAAATGAAACCAGAAACAAAGATGCATCGATTCAACAAACATGTACGAAAAAATTTGCTGACGAAATATTTCGCTGATGAAATTCCCTTTGGGAATAATAATTTCTCGTCGGGTTGATATTTAAAATACCGCTGGTTTTCAAGATATTTTCAGACGATAATTTACGCCCGAACGCCGGAGATCAACGCATGTATAGTGCGAGAAATTCGTTGCCGTGGGAGAAATATTTTTAAAATAGCATATTGTCGGTAGGCTC
Organism: Frieseomelitta varia; assembly: GCF_011392965.1. Lineage (NCBI taxonomy): Eukaryota > Metazoa > Arthropoda > Insecta > Hymenoptera > Apidae > Frieseomelitta > Frieseomelitta varia. The sequence goes on from NW_025110707.1 coordinate 322,318, forward strand.
CTGTAAACCAACACTGTACAAGTTAAAACTAAAGGCTTGACAACAACATACGCTCGTTGCACTGACGATACGATGCCAATTTTTGTTGGTTTCAATTTGTTACTGATTAGTAAATAATTGTGCAAGAGAGCGTAAATTATTTAAATCTTGCATTATAGAGGCTTAAAAGCCCAAAAAAAGTCAATATTTTTATTCATTGTACAAATTAATAATCGTGAAAATTAATAATCGTAGTCAAATATCGGATAAATATCCACAAATACAGAAAATTATTTCTTATTTATGTCATTTTCTATTATAGAAAACGATGAGCACGAGGTGTTGAAGTTCATTGACCAATAGAAAGAGAGAGGGAGAAAAAGACAGACAGACAGACAGACAGAGAAAGAGAGAGAGAGAGTGAGTGAGTGAGTGAATGAGTTTAATTCGGCTATTCTTCCTCAAAATCAAGTCGCTCGTTGTTTTCCCCGTGAGTGTGCATCTCAATACCTCAGCCTTGATCTTCAAGTAATTTCCAACAATCTTTTATTATAGCTTGCCGAACACGTCTCAACATTCTTTCGAGGATCATGCGAGAGAAACTCCGATAACATTGTTATTTCCTTTACCTGCGGATTTTTCGCGAACAGGAAAGACGACGCGACAATATTGATTTAGTCTGTTGATCCTGAGACGCACGATAATCGTTCTTAAAGGGTCAGGACAGTTTCAAATTTTCAAAATTTTTCTCTGTTTCGGTTTTCTTTCAAATAGTTATTTGAAGTCTTAGAAATAATATGCAAAAGGTTCTAGCCTTTAAAACGACTTATTTTGGGGTATAATAATAAATCCACGGATACAGAATAATTGTATTTGTAGCACACAACTTTAAACAGTATTATAAAGTGTAAATCGTGTGATTTAAATATTACTTTTGGTGAATCGAATATTAGGAGACTTGGATTCAATTTAGTTATGAATTGTAAGAACTTTGAGTCGCGATATATAAGTAAAAAAAGTAAGTAAAAGAAACACATGTGAAAAATGACGTTCTGAAACTTCAAACGCGTTTTTCTCGAAACTAAGTTTTTATAAACGGTGTGCAAGATATCTCGGAATCTAACCAACCGATCTCTGTGAAACTTCGTACGTATCTTTAGTGTAACATTTAATAGGAATTGACGATCGAACATTTTTTAATTTTTAACAATCTCGAAAAATATAAACAAAAAACACAGAAATTTTTGGTATAAATTCGATACGTCAAAAACAAATAGCTGCCATTTTCATAATTTTCACAGAAATGAAAATTGTTGGATCGTCAATCCCTAGAGAATATTGTTTACTTTTGAACTTTTTTTGCCTTTTTGTTGCAGCTAATCCTGTTTGGCTGGAATCATGCACACCGATAGGCAATGTAAAAAAAAGTTATGTAAAAGTTCGTCAAAAAGTTAAAGAAGAGCCCTCTAATTTTCTTTTTTTAATGTTGCTTTTTACAGTTCATAATGTGTAAAATAAAATAAACCACGAAAGCTCACGTCAATTAAATATATACTTTTTTTTTACTAGCCTTCCAAAGTATACGTAATTTTTAGGCCCGTCAAACTGTCCTGCCCCCTTAAAAAGATTCCAAATACAACAATTAAACGCCATATGAAAAATATATACATATAAAAAGTATGATGACCATATCACGTGTAATTTCCTAGCGATAGCCTAATGACATCCTGGCGGTATTCTACCAGCGGTCCACTGTAAACGAACGTAAAATTATACGAGGCAGAACTAACGTTTATTATAATACACCGGTAATAGCTATCACAGAGTAATAAACGAGCCAGTGTGGATAGAGCAGGGATTTTATCGTCACACGATCTCCCAAGGCCCAGCGCCCATGATCTCGACCGAGAGAAGCAGAAGGTGCATTCTGCTCCCTTGGCAGCGTTGCAACATTATCCCCACTGCTTCTGCGTGTTTGATCGAATGACAACGATGGTTCTAACAAACCCTCAAATCCGAGCTCTCTACCAGTCTATCGTTAAATGTTGAGAAAAGATTCTCAAAAGTCTCTTTCCATAAGAAAATTTTTTATTACATCTACACTTTATGACTCTTTAAGTATACACTCGCGTCTATTCCTGACATTTTAATTATATTCGAATTGCAATCCGCCAAATTTTTTGCAAGTTGCAATTTACAAGGAATAACCATTCAAAAAATATCCACCTGAAGATTTGCTGTAAAATGCTGAAACGACCACGGCGATTGGTCGAAGAAGAGATTTCAGTTGATGAGAGGAGGACGAGTAGAAAAGAAGAGCAGAAGACTCGTACTTATGGGCTGGAGAAGAACCGGGAATAAAGAAAGCAAAAGTGCGCGTGAAAAAATTCGAGAGGGGATGGGTCGGTTATTTATAAGATTACAATAACGTGACTTGATAGAATGCCAGGCGACACACACACTCGCATCGTGAGAATAATTGTAAGTGTACGCACGTGCGTCACGTAACATTATAGTTTGACGATGCTACGCCGCTCTGCGGAACGAGAAGTTCTGCGTGACAACTTTTAGGAAGAATTTTTCTTATTCTACGATCGATGAAACTTTTTTTTCAAAATTGTCCTCCGATTACTTTCAGGATCATTCATATCACTCGATTGTCGCTAAATCTTTATGTGAGTAACTTAATTTGTTTGCCTAATTAAATTAATCAAGTAATATACATTTAACATCAATACTTGAAGTTTGATAACGTTACAGATATTTAAAATAGTTTCTTATAATTTACACAAAGAACATGGATCATTTGATATGCATCGCTTACCTTTTTACTAGATTTGAAGACATTACACTTAAATGTGTTGCTGCTTCCATCGCGAGCAATGTAACTAAAGATTTTCAAATCGTGGCTATCATGGGAGACGTAGAATATCCTGCAACAATTAAACAAAATTCGACTTACACTAAACAATTGAAAAACGAATAGAATTAACACTAGAACTGCCGAGGAAAAAGTATATTATTTGTACCAAAGAAATTAAAATGCAAGCTAGAAGAAAAAGTTAATTATATAATAAAGAATACAAGCTTCCATTGATACATTTTATTAAAAATCACTCGAGTATCTAAAAATACACTGTTGTAAATATATAAAATTTCCGTGGGAAATTTTGACCACTTTGGTAGTTCTAGTGTTAAAGTTGCGAGCAAATACGTCAAAATGAAATGTATAAAAAATGATTCTAACAAGAAACTGCATAGTACGGCATAGTTAGTACAATCTTTTAATCATGAGATGTCTATACTTAATTAAATTAAGAACTGATCGGAAGTTGTGGTAATTGAACGAGCTACAGTTAAACTTGTTCTTGTGCTCGTGTTCTTGTTCATGTCACAAAGTGAGCAGGATGTTCCCATGGGAGAAGCGAACGAGATTCAACTTACCTATATATGGGATGGTGCATTAGGTATATCTTATTCTCGTCCATCCATTGTTGCTGTTTCTTCTGTGAAAGCAAAGGACAAATAACGACTCATTAATCTCATGAAACGTAGGTTATTCTTGAACTTAGAGGAATTGGAGTTTAGTGTAGCGTGCCTCGAATGTAATGTGACACTTCATTGAGAAAGAAAGATTAGGAATGTTAACAAAGTATTCATGGTAGATGAAGACAGTAGAACAAATTTCTTCTCTAAATTAAAATCATAAACATTGTTTCCCTTTTACGTGAAACGTAAACTATTCTAAAACTATATATAAATATTAAACTATTCTAAAACTATATATATAAATATTAAACTATTCTAAAACTATATATAAATATTAAACTATTCTAAAACTATATATAAACTAAAACTATATATAAAAATTTCAAATCAACTTTGAAAGTTGATTTGAAACAATTCCCGTTGAATGATAATATATATACGAATAAATACAATCAAGAAGTACATATATACTATTGTGCATATTGTGTGACATTAGTGGAACGAGCCAAAAAGCATGGTACAATAAATCAAAACCTACTGTTTCAAATAATTGGTATGTTAACGTTAAAATACCACTAATAGCAATTTTACTAATCTATTGAATTTGGACAGTGTAGTTTCGTATATCTATTAATAGATCTGATTGGAAAAAAAGAAAGATCTCAGTGAAAAATTAACAAAGTTCTGTGAAGAACTATTTCATACTCAATTTAATTCAATATCTGGTACACGACATTTGTTACTTGACATTTTGAACTCGGTGCTTGGCATTTGATAGGTGCTTAACTCTCACAACTTATTTACAACTCTACAACTTTGCACACTATAATTTAATGTTTAAAAGTCAATATTCCAACATCTATGACCTCTTTTTCTAAGAAACTAAGTACTCCAATATTCTAAATTCTAGAGTTGGGGAGCAGGTATATACACACACACATGCATAGAGAATGAGGAAAAAATTTAAAAGAAAGAAAGAAAGAGTAAAGAGAAAGAACTAATAGTTGTCGCAATTATGGCAGATACGTAATGGCGTGCGGCCAGTCGGCGGATAACGAGTTCAAGTACACAGCAATTACCTTCTTCTTTCGAAGAGTGACTTTCAGCCCGTCCACCGATACCTCCAGCGTCACTTTCTTCTTTTTGATCCCTTTGGCCTTGAACTCGTACTGGGGACAGAATAAGGTTGAAATAAACGACGCAACTACGCGCCCCGCGATGCGAGGCCATCTTCACGGTTAATTAGAGATCATGCGAACTCACGCGGATTCTTCGCATCGCCGCCACGATCTCCACTCGGCTGGTCGGTCGAGGAACCTCCATAGAGCCGATGAACTATGAACAAACGTACGAAAGAGAACGAATTAGAGAGAGAGAGAGAGAGAGCCTTGATTTCTTTTTATTCGTTGCTTTTCCATACACTGTCTGAAGTGGAGAAGCACGGATTAATTAATTTCAGGATGATCAGGGACTCTGGTGGACCCTCTATTCTATCTTGGGTCTACTGTAGGGTGGAAAATTTCTAACCTTCATAAATGAATAAATGGTACTTCTCGTTACCAACGACAGAACTTCTGAAACAGTCATTGCAAAGATCTGAAGAAAAACTTCACCTTGATTCTAAAACATAAGAACAAATAAAATAGGTACGTTGTGTTGTCAAGGTTCCAGTATACTATAAACGATTCGTTTTTTTTTTTTTTTTTTTTTTTAAATCTTCAACTTCTATTCTGACTGAAATATACAATACAAGCTGGATTATTAGAACATCTGACTTCTATCGCTATTCTGACAACGCCAAAACAGCTCGACTAAACCAGTCGGGAGTTATGTACCCGTTAAAGATCAAAGACAGATGACTGGAAATAGATTTGCTACATGCAGTGATACGTTTCGTTTCGACCGATGATTTATCGGAACATTCTATATCTCGGTTGTCTAATGGATTAACAGGAGTTAACAGATTGAAAAGACTCTCATATTGTCAGTATGATCTGTTCTTTCCACGTGTTTTCTACGTAATGTTTTTTTTTTTTTTTTGGCAATTTTTTGCAATTTTTTACATCTTTTTCACCGGGACACCCTGTGTAGATCATGCTAGACGGGAACACGCTAGACACGACCAAGCGGCCATATTTAGAATTTCCCCATTGAAACGATGACCTGGGCCACGTGTTCTCCGCTACACACGTGGTCATCTCCCACGCACGCCGCGAGAAACGATCGAATTCCTCGAATTCACGATTGATCGCGAGCGCGGCACAATGGGATCGACCATTCTTCGCGGTGTTTTAAATATTTTAACAGCTACATATGTACACCGGCGTGTAATTCTTGCGATGTTCCTATTCTGCAATTGACGAGACTATAACCCTATATATGCAGATAGTACATGGTAGAAAGATACAATTGCTGGTGTTAGGAAAATTTACATGTATGCGCACGCGTAGGAATTAAATTCTAAGAAGAAAAATTCGATTAAAAAGGGGAATAATTTGCACAATTTATTTCACATCAAAGTGAAAAACATACGGTGGCGTGTAGATAATACACGGTCGAAGTCTGAAGCGTGACCAAGTTTCCCGGATATTCGTATCCCCGTGAAAGAAACGCAATGCCAAGAGGTTCTAGCTAAAATTATTGTGACTTTAGTAGGGCAAAGTGGGACGCGTCAGGCGTCGAAATGTTAACATTTTGACTTTTCACTTCTGAATCGTTGTTAAAATACTTAAAATACATAAATTTTTTGAATGAATTATTTTACTGAATCATTCATTTTTGTCTGGACAAGATTGAACTTAAAAGCTCGTTGATTGAAAAGGAGGCTTTGAAGGCTTTGTATATACGAAACCCGAGGTGAATCGTACATGGTACATCCAGAAATCTAAACATCTAGCAAAACGAAGATTAATCGCTAGGAAGAAAGTAAACGCTAATAAATATCGACGAAAGTTAATAAAATCTGACTCGTCTGACCCATATTGAAACTGTACACAGTGAAACTGAGAAAATAACACGAAGAAAACTTTAATAAAATCAAAAGAAAACCGTACGGAACACGTGTTTTTAATTCGGTTCAGAAATGAATTTTTAAAAAAAACTTTTCATGAAACGCAATTGCAGAAACAAAAGTAAAATATAACAGGGAAATTGAATTGCAACAAAATAACTAGAAAACACATCCATCAGTTAAAAAAGGATCAAACAAAAAAAAAAAAAAAATTCCACTCTATAAAAGATATATTAAAAAATTTACAGATCCTGCAAACAAAATTCTAAACCTCTCGTATCAGTTTCAAGTGAAAGAAAACAAAATAAACAATACACAATATTTACACAAAAACAATAAACAATATTTTCATCAATTTGGACAAACACAAAAAGAAAGAAATACGACGAAAATCTTCGTCAGCAAAAATTGAAACTAATACTAAGTAACTTTAGAGATTAGATCAGCAATTCATATATACGTATTGTATTTCCTTAATAGGTTGTATTAAATATTTTAAATTATGTTTTCACTTTAATTGAAAACAAATAAATTCGCAGTTCGTGAAAATAATCTGTTTCATGACAAAATAACACTATAAATAAATTATTGTGTATAAATAATAAATATATTGTGTTAGAAATAATGAAATACACAATAATATGCATCATATAACAAACGAAATGTTAAACTTAAAAAGCTTGTTACGTGTACGAATACGTGACTCGAAACTCGCATGGCAGAAACTTAATGGACTTGAAACATCGTTGGAACGCGGCGCGGTAAGTCGAACGTTGACGAGAGAAGAACGGCAGAAGAACGCCGTGAATAGCCGGGGTGCGGCGGTTCTTTCGTGAAGTGACCGCTTTACGAGCTTACGGAGCGCGAAAGTTTTAACCTTTCTGAGAAACGAATACATGCACCACTGGGATAAACACGTGCACAATGACGTCATGATCCTGTTCCTTTCTGCTCGTAACGCCGCGACCAAAAATACCCGCTCTACAACACTATTGTCGCGTAGCCATCAAATGACCACCTATAGCTTCCTTTGCTTTTCCCTACGGTCAGTTAGCGCAACGTTGAGTTACACGCAAATCGTATACGCTCTTTGTAAAAGTGAATGGCCATCGACTTTTAACCCTCGCATCATAACGGTGGCTGGGTCTGCGGTGACCCGTTTGAAGTCCTACTTTGTGTGCGAGTCGTACAAAGTTAGCCTGTACGGCTACGATTTGGCAACAAAAAATGGGATCATATTACGTTTCCAATAAGAAGTTTCAAAACGCACGTACGAGTCAGTTCTGAAGAAGCAGTCATGGCGAATGGTCGAAAGTGTATTTCAGTGCATTTGTTTTCAGTATTTTTCACTTTTTGTATTCTTTAGTTTTTCTAGTATTTTTCATTTTTTTTTTTGTATTTTTTAGTCTTTTAGTGTTTTCCATTTTTTGAAACTTAAAACGATCGAGATGTTTTATTTGCATAGGCAGTGACAACAAATACAGCGCTAAATGTAGCAATTGTCACAATTTTGTTTGTAGAGCAAACACAAATGCAATCTAACGTATTAGATACAACGAAAATAAATAATATTATTTATAGGTAATAAAAGTAGCAAAAAGTGTTTTTATTCCCTGCTATCCTATTGTTATAAAAATCATAATAAAAACGTACATCGTTTCACTTGAACGTATATATATATATAGTCAGTAGCTTGGGTCTCGCGAGACCCGGCCACCGGCCAGTACAGCCCGTCATGCGAGGGTTAACGCTGTTATATAATTATACTCAATATTATAATTTTTTTATATGAGCGATTCTAAATTACTTGTATTTAATAGCATTTTTTCTTGTAAGGCATTGAAATCAAGTGTGCGTGCGTAGATCCAATAACGTTCTTGGATAGAACTGAGTTTCTGGATTATCTCTCTTCTGTTAGGATTTCTGTTAGGATTTCTGCGTTTTTCACATCAACAGCGTTAAGCTTCCTACAAGTAAAACCAAAGTATTTATCAGTAAAATTATAAATGCTTGAAAAAGGAAAAAAAAATCAGATTCTACATAGATATTTGAAATCTGAGAGAGTTTTATATTTTAGATTGTGCTCGAAATGCTTCAAATACATATCTCGTGTAAAAATTATAATATATATTTGTAAATATTCGCTTCAGAGATCCCGTTATTGTAAATCACTCTGCACTCTCTCAAACAAACAGATCAACCGCTTCTGTAACAGAATGATACACTTTTTAGTTTCTCGGAAACACTTGCGGTTTTATGCGGCTATTCGAACGGTCCGAATTGTACAGTAAATTACAGCGTCGCTCGTCAGAATATTTCGGGAGAGCCGGAGGCCTCTCGTGAATTGCTTCGCGGTACAATTGGAAAACCGGAGAACAAAACTTGAATCATTCGCATGGTATATATCTACAGCAGTAGAAGTTACGAATCTAAAAAAAATAGTATACGTTTAGTAAGTATAGTAAGTATACGTTTAAAAAGAATCAGATGTATCTAACAGTACTGATTAATCCATAGTCCACTCGATTTTTATACAAAACGCACGATTTATTCTTTCAAATGTTCCACGAGATTTGCTGGATATTAAATGCAAACGAATATTACTGCAAAAATATAACTCGTGTATATTATCATCGTTAACAATCTAATTTAAATGAAAAATCAAAATAGATAAATAAATTGCAGATTTTTCCGTTTTTATGCACGCTGAAAAAAAAAGTCTGCCATTTTCCAACACTTCTCTTCGGCGATTGTATTTTGAAAGTTCGCTTTCCGCGAAACAACTGTCTCGTACTGGATATTACGACAGTAACGTCCTAGAATATACCTCTGGAAATTACGCTTTATCGACACTTCAAAGTTAGTTGCTACCTTTGTTACGAGTTTTTCATAGAAATCACTTCTGTCTCCCACAAAGAACGCATACTTTTAAAGTGTGAGTAATAGAAGTACGAGGTGAGATACATTCTCGATTACATCCCTTATTTAGTATAGTAATTGCACGTGTCGCGAGTAATCGAAGAATTTCAATCTTGGAGATGGTAAATTGAAGAAGGAAAATTATACGCCACGGAAGCATTCGATACAAAGCGTTTGAAGTTGCAAAGCCCGATACGAGTGTCCTTTAAGAGTTAAGACATTCACTACCAGCAATGATGTGAAATTTCAGGGTTGTGACGGTTCGTGTTCTTCGATGGGAATTAAATCGAACTATGAGACATAATGTAATCTTTACAAGATTATAATTCTCGTGAAGTTTCTAACAGTTCAATATCTGGATGAAAACAGAAAAGAGATATCAATTTTAATATTTAACAGGATGTCCCAGTTTTTTCAGCATAACTTTGCCAGCGTATTATAGAAGCAAAAGTAAGAAAAAAATGTTATATGAATGTTCTTAAATGTTTCATTAAAGAGTTATAACTAATAATACAAAATGATAATGAACTTGCATTTCGTCGGCACAATGTAGGAACCTATTATGAATATCCATTTGTGTTTACATAAATTCTTATGTTTTCTTGCTGAAGTAGTTGATATCGTCATTGATTTCTGCTAAGCTAATAATGTTTAGTACCTCACTTTTTACCGGACAGATTAACGGCAGAGTCTTTTTTGGATTTCTCAGAAAACGAATTTGAGACAGAAGTAGCAGGAGATATTCCATTATTACTTCGACAAAACTTATGGATTCGATTAGACGGTTGCCCAATACGTTCCGCAGTACCAGTACGGCAATGGATAAATGACCATTATCCACAACGATGGACAGATCGAGGAGAACCAATCTCATGGCCTCCAACATCACCAATTATCACGCCAATAAGTTTTTACGTGTGGGGAGTTGTGAAAGCAAAAGTTTATAAAGCAGAAATTAACACTCGTGAGTAGTTAGTACAGAGGATTAATGACGCATTTGCTGCGATTAGAGAAAATGAAGAAGACATTAATGCGATAAAGTCAATTTTTGTTTAGATGCCAATCCTGTATTCATAATAACGGACGTCATTTTGAAATGTTATTACATTAAGAAGGTATCTACTGTTATTTTGCTTAGTTTTGTTGGATTTAGTTTTGTTAGTAAACACAGAGCTTCAATGAGATTATGTGAGTTTTTGTAACACTGATGACACGTTCGTACGCTGTGTTCGACGAAACGCCGGTTCATTATGATTTTGTGTTATTAGTTATAACTCCTTAATAAAACATTTAAGAGCATATCACAGTCTTTTCTTACTTTTGCTTGTAGAACACGCTGGCAAAGTTATGCCAGAAAAAAACTGGGACACCCTGTATCTAAACAATTTCAAGAACTCATATCGTAAACGTTATGTTAAGAATTTATACCTGAGAGGAATGAAAAACACAGCTAACCTGAGACTCCATTTCACCAGAAACAAATCTTCCTAGGGTCAAATGACCTGAGGCAGATAACTACAAAATGATGAAGCTCAACTGGTGGCACCACAGTATTATGGAGAACCTCAAAGTCAAGAGACTGTGTCATCTTAAGATTTTACAATGACAGATTCAAGTCCTACCACGTTTTTAAAATTAAGATTGACGTTTTCTAAATTAAGATCCAATAGTCTTTGGATGACCTAATTCAAAGCTTTATAGTAAACATTACTCTTCAAATTAAAATCTACTTCAATACATTGTGTTTGTTTTTAACTAAGATCATATCAATCGAATGTTATGCATACAATATATCTGTTTCTTTGGCATCACGTTTGCTTCAAGACGCAATTGGGAATGAACGAGTCCTCGTGAACTCTCTCGTTTGGGGAGCAAATTGGCTACAGAAATCAGAAAGCGTTTAACGTTCGATTACCTTGGCGTGAAAGACAATTCCACGATGAAACGCCTCTTCGCTGTGCAACGGTATCCTCGTGTCGTACTCGTCATTATGCACGAGATTGTATTGCTTCTTAGAGGGCATGCTTGGCCCAGCTTCATCCGATTATTCTCGTCCAGTCTCGCTGAAACATTATGCCAAATATTATCGCTTGATACGATTGTTTCTTTACAGAATGTTTATTGAAAAAAAAAACAAATATCTCCTTAATTGTTATGTATTATGATTTTGCTTTCTTCTTTGTATTTTAACAACCTCTTTCTCTTCTTAAATTTAATGACTAAAATTAAGCAGGGAACGTTGCTCTCCTACATATTTATTATGAATTATGACTTAGAAACTGGCCATTTAAACAATTGTATTAATTCCGATTTAACAAGAATATGAGCCTCAATGAATCTTATTTTAATGATTATCTTTTTTTTTTAGAAGTATTGTACAAGTTAATTTTTTGATACATTTTATGTTATGTTTTATGCATTCTGCATATCTCATAAAATCTATATCATTGTGCACATCTACATAAAAATCCATACATTTACCAGACATTTATCATAATCGAGAGGAAGGAAACATTTGCAACGTTTGTAACCACTGTGTCACTAACTTCCACCCTGCTGACTAATGGACAGGAAACCAACTAAGCTTGGACAGGAAATCGATGTTGGAAGATCTGTATGTAGCCACCATCTGCTATCTCTGACATTCGATTCAAGAAGAAGAAATTTACGAATATGTCGGGTTGACGACAGGAATGACCTAACTCGGGATAAAAAATGTGGGTTATCGCTCGATTGGCTATAGCTGGCAATAACGTGAAGAGCATTGAACAAAACAGAGGAATCTTTGCTAACTCAGGCTACTTGTGCTTCGATGCACATATACAAAATTGAATTTCATAACTTTCATAATTTTAATCTTTCAACGAAGCTTCTACAGTTTTTTTAATTTTGTAATTTAATAATAATGATAAAAAGAAAAGACAACTTACAAAACATGTGACTGATGTGAAATAAAATGTGCGTAAGTCAAAGTTTATCCAACCTTCACCGTTCAAAAATTAAAACAAGAGTAAACAGAGAACATGAAGATACAAATAATGCAGCTCAAGATAAAAACAAGAGCAGACAGGGAACATGAAGATCCAAATAATGCAGCAGGATTACAAAGTTACGCAATAATTAATTGAAGTTCTCTTTGTACACCAGATTCCTCAAATTCAAATCAGCCAACATTAAGTACCTCGCCGTGATAATCAATCCATAATAAGTTGCCTTGACAAATTCACCTTGACTATAGGGAATTGCTCGCCACTGTTCAAGCCTTTATTGCTTTATTCCTTCAAAGCTATCGAGCCTTGGCCACTTACTAAAAATAGCACGTGTAATCTCTATTTAAGGCTTGGGAGTTCAAAGTGAAAGAAAATCCGAGAACAGGAGACGGATTGAACCTGTATCACATCCACGTGCTGCAACTGGTACCGCGTTCAAGGTCAGCTGTAGGCATAGCTGACGCACGGCTTACGTTTTCTGATCGAACTATGCACCAGTCTGAACAAAAAGGCTGGCCGAAGCCTCAAGATAGCATCGAGGCCGAGAATAAGCGCCGATTTCCTGTGCCCGCATTCGATGCACGGAGTCTCCCTCCGACTCGTTTTCTCTCATTCATGGCGGAGAAGTGGCCAGGTCCTTTATCTCGAAAACGTCTAACCCTCGAACTTTTTTGTATCTATACACGTGCATTTAGAGCTATTAGATCGTTGTATTTTGGACTACTGGAACCAGCACGAGAATTTACATCGATCGAAGCAGATGAGAATGTAGATGAGAATGTTTCATTGCGTTTAATTTTCGATAATATCTAAACTTAAAAGGCTTCGCTAAAAAAATTAAGGAAGATCTAACGTTTCGCGATTATAAATTATTTTATTGAAAATAGCACAGATAATGGACTGACTCTCCTATCTCGTCTCTCCCAGCGCCAGACAATAAGACTATTCTCGAAATGCAACAAAACATCACGAGATTAATCTCAGTCTTCATTGAGCAGCCTTTTGAAGCGGAAGAAAAATGATACGAATCCCAAGAACATGATTTTCTTTTGTTGGATGTAAGTCGTCTACGAGCGGAAGATTTTCAACCTCTGAATATCATGCATACAGGGTGTCAAGCATAAAACTTCAGGAAAAGCAAAAGATTTAAAATCTAAAAAAAAAAAAAAAAAATAGTGATTCAAATAGTGTCAGATAATATAGTTATATTAATTTACGTATTAACAATAAAATCAATACACAGTGGTTCGTGAAAATACTTGAACACTTACAAATCACAGAGAACTTTTTAACGATACAGTCATGACAGTTGGATCTTAGTACTAAGCGCTAATAAAAATGGTTCATATAGCGCGCATAATATATCAACGAATAAAATTGCGTCTACAAGTCGTGGTATTTGAGTACTTTCGAGATTTATTCGGCGTGTATCTCGGCACATCCAAAACTGCAATAAATTCAATTCCAGTAATTTACACGCGAACCCTCCGTATCCTCTCTCTCGATAAACGTTTAATAAATCTAAACCACACGCTAGCGTGTTCTCAACCCTTTACGCAGCGTGAATCGTAACATGAGCGGAAAGAATACAGAGAATTCATGAAAATTACAGTATGTTGGAGGACTGCGAGAAATCCTAAGATTTTCTTGAGTAAAACTTGAGAAATAAAACCTCGAGGGAAAAACGACTTCGGCAAAGTAAACGAGATACGAGAAAGAAAGAAACAAAGAGAAATAGAGTAGAGAGGTGGCACAGAAATCTTCCGTATCAATCTGTACTCGCCAAGATTTTATCGATGGTGATTCCATTAGCCCTTTGCGACAACAGAACTACTTTTGACTCCAATGCCTCGGTAGAAATGACGTTCTCTGGCATGTGCTATGTGTATTGAGCTTAAATTACGGCTGAAGAAAATAAAAACAGACATAACGAGAGAAACGAACAAAATTGTATGTAAAATTGTAACGATAATATGTATATAGTGTATATATATATATATATATACACACATGAAAATTACAGTATATATATAAAGTATATATACATATATTAAACGTTATACTGAAAGGAAAAGAAAAAAAAGAAAAGGAAACGAAATAGACTGGACTTATCGATCGAGTGCGTGATTCACTTTCAAGATGAATCATTTCGATAGGTAAATGAATATATAGAGCTTGCAGGTGTCGCATCGTACATCGAGATAGAAGAATCAACTGCAAAAGGAAGTTGAACGGGTTCGTTAAAGATTTTTCTGTAGTGTAATATATTCTTACATAGAGAAATAAAAAAAAAAAATTTGAGCCGCTTTATATGCTTACTTTCTCGCATTACCAATGACAGAGAAAATGGTTCTTGTAACTTCTATGTTCGCATTGTGCATTTTCAGATTGCTTTCAAATTTTGTCAACGTGCTCATGACAATTCCATTTCGTTACTGATGAAATTTCGAAATGTTTCATGTAAGACGTGACACAAGCTCTTTTCACAGTAAGCGCTCAAATATTTTCGTGAACAACTGTGTACATGAATGATTCTTTGATCACACCCGTTATAGGAAGCCTTGGAAACCATGGGAACGAAATAGAGGGGATTAGGACGAAGGAAGACAGGAACCTTGTATCAGTAGGACAGACCCTGGTTGAATTTATTCTTCGGAACTGAATTCACTCTGCTTGATTCATCGGTTATGTCTGTAAACGAATTCACGAACCATGTAAGGTCGTCTAGCAATTTTGTTACGCGAAGTAACTGCAACTTTATCCATCTCTTCGTATCTTTCCGTGATCATTGCAGAACGTGTACACGCATGTATATATACAATGTGTACACTCAATCTGTGAAGTGTGAAAAAGCTAATTAAAGCATTCCATTGCATTAATGAAAACGCATGAAGCAAATTAAATTTCTAAAGTAAGTGGTAAATGTTACCTCAATGCTAACCGCGCTAGAAATCCTTTATTTTTCCTAATTTTATTTCTATTCTCTGTACGTAACAATGGGCAGGTACTTTGACGTATGTGTAGAAACTAAAACAATGTAGAGAGAGATATTTCCTGCTTCTTCCTCAAAGATATCTTAATTATGAAGTGAAAACAGATTTCATGAATTACAGATACAGATAAAGGAGAGTCACTGAAATAGGAGAGCAATTTCATTACATTCGTTTTAATGCCGACTGCGTGGAATTACGAGCGATGAAGAAAAAGAACCATAATATGTACGGTAGATAGTTTCTGACACTATCGCCGAGGCTAGAAAGTAATATTTCTTAGAAAAAGGGTGATTAATTTATTTCTGCAAACTTGATACGATATTTGTGTAAATAAAATGCCTATTTAGAAAGATAAATTTAGTAACGTTTAATAAATGTCAAAAATTTCCATTTTATCTCTAAATCTATTAAAATTTAATTTATATCATTATTAAAATTAATTTATATCATTTTGTTCATTTTGTACCTATAACAGATATCTGAGTCAACACAAATAAACGAATTAAGGATATCTATTAACTGTTGCAGATTGGCCGTATCTCTGTCGATTAGAATTGGACATGCTTTTATGCAAGAAATCTGAAGAAAACACGATTTACATTCAATACTATACTTTTCCTCAGTATTATAAAGAATATTTGATGAATGTTTAACGCGCATGACAATTCCTAGAAAGTTACATGAAAAACCATAAAGTACTGATTTATTTTTGATGAGCTATACCTGGTCGCGTAAAAGTTTAGACCTGGATCCGTTAATCTTAAACATAACATAAAAATAAATTGTAAAGAAACAAATTCAGCAATTAAAATCCGTTCAAGAATACTTGATATACAAAAATTGTATTTTTTTTTTTAATCCCTTGGCAACTGGTTCGCGGACCATAACGAGTGACCGAACCATATACAATAATTCGTCGCTTTCTTTTTTTTTTAACTCGTCGGATATGATATCGCTGAATAGAAATGATTAAGAAGTAATAAACTTATCATTTGTTTTGCCTCGGTTATAACTAAGAAAATATTGCAATTTGAGACAAAAAATTCTCGACGTGCGTTGCACGTCATTCCAGCGCAAGAAATTAAATTCTCTAATATAGCAAGTGTGCGTCCTACTTACCGGCGAGTATAAAATATATTCGTAGTTAATTTTTTGGGATAGATCAAACACGCCTATAATACATACCATGTTGCTAAAATATTACGATAAAAATCTTGAGAGATTTGATTATATAAAGGAATAGGCGATCTCGTCGAAACGCGAAGTTTGAAGCACCGTCGGAGAACAGGGAACATCGTGCGCACCTAAATAAAGGTGACGTTCACACAAGCGTAATCGAACAAAGGAGACGCTTCTTGTAGTTACAAGCTACGTCCGCCTAGTGGCAATAACTATGGAACGGTAAACGCATGCTGCATACTCATTCCACGATCCGTCTCTCTGATCTGTTTGTAATGCGACATCCATCGTGAATTGAATTTGAAAAGGAAATGCGCCTTAACGCGATCTTCCTTCCCGTCTACGTAATCTCTCGGTTTCTACATCGAGGCACGATTCCGATAGTTCTATTATTATTATCATTATTGAAGACCTCTCCCTCGAGAGACGTCTTTTCATCCTTCGAAACGAGAATAGAAAAAATAGGACGTGAGAAATTCAAAAATTATAGCGGGCTTCGCAAAAAACGAGATCTAGGGAAATGCTAGGGACATTTTGTAGTTTGGCCGTTGGCCGGTAGCTAATTTATTTCATTTGAAAATAATAAATAACTGACGTAAGAGGAGAAAAATTCTAATCAGAAAGAAACACTGATGCATTATAATTAAAGAGGATTTTTCCTGCGACGAGAAATCGCAAATTGTCAGTCAGTATATGTACACTATTTATAAATATTGCTCGGTGAGCAGGTTGCGGGGGACCTATCGGAAAGTGAAGTCAAAGTGAAGAATCTCGTTTAGCCACCCCACGTGCTATTGAACGCGTTTCACGGCCTGTGAGTATCTATCCCGCTACTTTCGCATGAATCGTTAATTTCAGTGCGAAGTCCATTGGTTTTCGTGATTTACAACGCGACTCTCCCCGGTATACAAATCTCTCATTTGGTGTACACCGCAGGGAAGAAAAACACGAGAAAAATGATGGAAAACAGAGGCCTCCCGCGGAAAATAATGTATCAATGATAGAATCTAACCTAATTTTACAATGGAGCATACAAGTTACAATAATATCGTCATTATTCCCACTATTTTGCGTAGTGAATCTCAGAGTTCTATTACACAACAATTTATTAACTAACACCATTACAAATTGTAATGTTATAAATTTCTTTCTTTATACGATTTTACATCAAACGGTCTAATTTAGAAAATTTGCTGGTGTAAAATTAGCTGCTTGTATCAAAGTACACGAACTTTGAAACTCGTATGGATAAACAATCGATGAATTCTTCGAAATTATTTCGAAGAAAAATCGTGAGAATAAAAAAAGGCGAAAAAATCATGGCATGTAGATAAAACGAATACTAAAAAAAAAGAGAAAAGAAACAAATTCAAATAGTATATTAATTAGCGTCAATTCCTTTTTTCTTAAGAATTAACTTTAAATAAAATAATCAATTTTCAATACTATGTATGCATGTACATAAAATAGTCAGGTATTTATATTTTACGAGAAAAAAGAGATACATGATATTTTCTAGAAATATATTTCTCTCGGTAATTTTAGTCACGGAAGTCCTCATCTGTGCCCAATTAACGAGATTTTGGTATGTTATTAAAAAAAAAAAAAAGTTCGCCAACTTATTATTATAGCATTTAATAATACCATCACTGAAAGCAAGTTTTCATCATTAAAATATAATGTCTTGGTATTAAATCTTTTATTATTACTAGTCGAATTACATTGTTTCTCGGTTATTTCTCAATTGGTAAATTAAAATTAACAATTAGTATGAGAAAATTATTATACAAGTTTTCTGTATAATTTTTTTTATCTCATGTACGAAATTCAAATTTAAATGTAGGATATCTCACCCATGATCAACCGACTAGGAGATACGCAGAATCTCCCAGTCGCGGGACATCCTGTATACAAGTCAAATAATAATAAATCTATCAAATAATTATCATTTTCTAAAAATAAAGTTCAGGATTAACAATAATACAATGGTACGACATTATTTGAAATAAGATGCTATAACTATGTGATCATGAAGATGTTACCTGCAAGCCGATTGGACGATCGAAGCCAGATGGTCCTCATTAACCGATTCGATTCACGTTTTTGACAAGAACGACCGAGACACGGTCCTTGCCCGAAAATCCGCCTGTTTTGTGAACGCAGCTTAACGGTGGAAGGCAGGCCGGTCAGCCAGGGGAGACACGCACACATTCAGGTCCCGCTGTTGGTGAGGGGCCGCCAACATTGACGCTCCATGCCGCCACGATCGTGCACCGACACACACACAACGAACCCGTCAACCTCTCTCTTCTTGGAAACAGATGACAGAGTGACTCGGTCACCGTAACCCACCAGACGTCCTACGGGAACACCTTTATCGTCGCGATCTTACTCGCAACACGGCCACTACTTGATCGTTCGACGCGTACGACTACCACCCATCTCCTATCATCTCTTTTTTCTCCTTTATCTCTCCTCCTTGCTTCTCTTCTTTCCCTTTTTCGTTCCTTTTTTTCTTAAGTTTCTTCTTCCCGCAGTGACTCCCAAGTTTATACCCTTCGAGGAGTATGTACTAATACTCGGCGAGAGCTGACTCGAGCTTACTCGGACGAGACTCAGAGAAAGGAGACGACGACGCGGAAATTCGCCGATGTAAACGCACGCGGGACAACGAAGAAAGGACGGGGGCAGAGTCGTTCGAATCGCGCCACTACTTTTGCAACGTCTTTTAACGTCGAGCGGCACCTTTCATGCACCATGTTGAGCTCCACGCTCCTTGATTTCTTTTTTTTTTTTTTTTTTTTTTTTTAGAGATTTCACATCCGATGCTTCTACGCGACACTCACAGCAGCATCGTTCTTACGTTTGTTTTGCATCTCGTTGGTCGGTCCGTGGCCAAGGAACAAGCGCGCGCTTTGAATACACACCGTGCCCGGCCGTGTACGATCGCAGTACGTGCAGTCCTCCGAGGATCGTGCAAATAACCCCCACCGTCGACACAACCGGCATCATACTGAAAACCGGCTCCGGATCGAGTACAAAGCGGGAGTGCGAACAGGGAGCAGCGCTATCTGTGAAAGGAATGAGAAAACGTATGTGTTGTAACATCGGTAACTATATGATCAAAGTAGATTTTGGCGGATAATCGACATATTTTTAAAAACAAATTGCTAAACGTAAACAGAATAAGCAAAAAACGATTAAAATTAATGGGATTAACGAATGGTAAATTTATATACTATTCAACAATGTACAAAGATTCTTGCTGATATATAAAGTTATTATTCTGTCATTTGTTAAATGTTGTAAAATATTTTATATTGTAAGTGTATTTATAATATAAAGTGAAAGAGTACAGTTCTAATTTGAAATTTGATTTTTAGTAGAACATGAAGGGAAGGAATAAATATTTACAATATGTATTGTGAAGTAGAGAAAAAATAAATTGTAGTAAATTGGAGCATAGAATTACCTATCTAGCTTATAAACAGTTTATGTTTTTTGAAGTATAAATGCTATGTACGGGTTCAAAGCGCGTTATTTGCCGCAGTAAGCGATAAAGGAATTAGTCGACGAGCAGATTGAGAAGATGTGTACCGTTACTTGCCTCGCATCCATCAATATTGCTGTTATAAAATATTGTACGTATTCTTAGGCTTTTTATCTCTTTTAATGATAGTAATACAGTATAATTATTATAAGAATTAAACTATAAATTTACTATTTTATCTATTTTAAGAAAAACAACTCGATAACAATTTCCTTACACTACTATTCGTATGACGTCCTCTTTGAATTTCAAATTAAATTACAAAGTACAATGCCACAAAAAAAATTATCATACTGTTATATTGAAAAAATGTTGGTCTTATTTCTGCATGAAAAGAATAAATTTCTATTGTACTGCGATCTTCTTGAAATAAATATTTATAGCATTGTAAAAATATAAATTTTTTTATAGGGGGAAAAAGAGATGAGGTGCTGATTTTACCAGTAAATGATTCCATTAGCGCCACTTTGGATACAGATCATGTAAAAATACAATTATATTTGACAAACCAGTATGTACAAACGATATATTTCAATCTATTTTAAATTTTAGCTACATGCAAAAACTACTGTAATGACCAGTTCAACTTTTAAAGAAGATCGTATATGGTTAAATGGAAAGTAAGTAAAAAAAATTTATGTATCACGAAAATTAGGTGTGCATTTCAATTAAACTTTATAACTTTTCAGAGAAGAAGACATCAAGAATCCTAGATTGCAAAATTGTTTAACACAAAGTATGTAATTGTATGAAAAAAGCTTTGATCTCTTAAAATAAAACTCTTTTATAATATTTTAGTTAGGAAAAGAGCAAGAAATTCTAATCAATGGAAAGTTCATATTTGTTCAGAAAATAATTTTCCAACTGCAGCTGGTTTAGCATCTAGTGCAGCAGGATATGCTTGTCTTGTAGTAGCCCTTGCTAAATTATATCAAATAGAGGTATTGGAAAGTAAATGTGTTATATTTATATAATTTTGTCTTGTTTGAATATTAATTTTTAAGATTTGAATATTAATTTTTTAGCTCTTGCTAAATTATATCAAATAGAGGTATTGGAAAATAAACATAATTATAATTTTTATAATTCCATGTGGTATATTTATATAATTTCTGCTTGTTTGAATATTAATTTTTAGGATGATATTACTTCACTCGCTCGTAGTGGCTCTGGTTCAGCATGCAGGAGTGTCATGGGAGGTTTTGTAAAATGGTGTATGGGTTCTGAATCAAATGGTGCTGATAGCATAGCAAAACAAATTGTGCCTGCTTCTCATTGGCCAGAAATGAGAATTTTAATATTAGTTGTATGTATCAGTTTTAATTGTTATTTTATGTAATATTTTCTACTAAATATATTTATGATTTAATATGGACTAGGTAAATGACACAAAGAAGAAAATTTCTAGTTCAATTGGAATGAAAAGAACTATTGAAACATCTGATCTTATGCAACATAGGATAAAACATGTTCTGCCTAATAGAGTAAAAATAATAGAACAGGCAATCATAGAAAAAGATTTTAAAACATTTGCTGAACATACAATTAAAGATTCAAATCAAATGCATGCAGTATGTTTGGATGCATATCCACCAGTTATTTATATGAATGATGTTTCACATACTATTATTAATTTTGTTCATGCCTATAATGAAGCTGTGAATGAAGTAAAGGTATTAATATAAAACATCATTTTTTTCAACTTTGATTTATATATATTGGTATTTTAATTAAATATGTTATTCATTAGGTTGCATATACATTTGATGCAGGACCAAATGCAACTCTATATCTCTTAGAAGAAAATGTACCAGAATTTGTGGGAGTATTAGATCATTTCTTTCCACCAGGGATTAATTTAGAACAATATAGGAAAGGGTTAACTTTTAAAGAAGTTATAAATTCACAAGTAAATAATTTCCATCATTACTTAACGATCATATCTTACTTGATGCATATTAAAATAAATTTCATATTTGTTTTAGGAGCTATTTAATAAAATTAATACAACAAGACAGGCTCCGGGATCTCTTAAATATATTATTTATACTAAAGTTGGAAATGGTCCTAAGTACTTGGAGGATCCTAACGATCATCTTTTAAACAAAGAAGGATTACCTATTAATCATAGTTAAATGATTAAAAATGAATGGCATTTAAATTGTATCTAAAAAGTGGTTATTATTTATTGTAATTTATATAGAAAGTAATCATATTATATATAATATAATAGAAATCAAATTTTTTTATTTATGTATTTATTTTCTTTTGTTGGATATTTTGGTAAATTATGTATTTAATTTCTTTCGTTGGTTATTTAATTGTATTATATTTATAATAAAATATATAGATTTTTAACCATGATATACTTTGGTAAAATATAAATATATAATTAGTAAAATTTTGGGTACAGTCTTCTTGTATTCATCTTTTTAAAATAAAAATTTCCTAGCATAATGTATATATATATATGTGTGTGTATTTAAGTATAGGTTATGTCAAATGTGACCGGTAAAATTTTTCCTATAATATGAATTTAATATCATTAATTAATATCATATATTCTGTGAATATAATGAAGACTTTAAAAATGTATGATTTTTTGTTATAGAAAATCTTTAAAAAGTGAAAAACTGTAAAATATACAAACCGAACGATGTGTAAAACGAAATTGATCACATCAGTTTTGGAACGAGTTCTTCAGTCGACTAATTTTGCCCAATGTTTACAAAAAGTAATGTTTTCAATTTTATGATCTTTTAAATTTATCAAGTATCAATCTATAAAAATATGATAAATGTTGATAATTTATTATATCACGTAAATTAATGGAGTTATATTTTTGTACTCTTTTTTTTACTAGCTCCAAATAGTCTCAGCAGGAAATGGAAATTGCAAAGCACAATTAGTTGTATCCAAGGAGCATTTAAACTTAGGTGGTACCATGCATGGTGGTTTTACAAGTACCCTTATTGACTGTGTTTCTACATATGCAGTAATGACGCAAGGAAATAATTTACCAGGTGTGTCAGTGGATTTAAATGTTACGTAGGTATAATATTTTTCATGATTATATTTAGAATTAATTATAC
Source organism: Frieseomelitta varia (assembly GCF_011392965.1). Lineage (NCBI taxonomy): Eukaryota > Metazoa > Arthropoda > Insecta > Hymenoptera > Apidae > Frieseomelitta > Frieseomelitta varia. Next base: position 345,519 of record NW_025110707.1, read on the forward strand.
ATACATAATAATAATCAATATATAGATTCATGAAACCTGCTCTTCCTGGTGATTTGATAACAGTTGATGCTAAAACTGTACGCAGTGGAAAAACATTAGCTTTTCTTGCAGTAGATATTACAAAAAATGAGGGGAAAGATATAATTGCTCATGGAAGACACACAAAATTTGTTGGGCAAAAATAAAATAAAGTGTATGTTGTTATCTACTATTGATATCGATATGATTCGTAGATAGAACAAGTACACTAATTTATTATACTAATATAGTACACTAATATATTATAAAATCTGAATAATATAGCACTGCATTAATGTATATATAATATGTATATGTTTATATAATTGCTTAAGAGAATACAATCTCTTTATTGGGTATTGCATTATAATATTCATCAAACATTGATTTACCTTTAATTTTCTTCAAACACTCCTATTTAATATACATTTCCAAATATATTAATAAACACTTCCTACGATACATCTACAAATTTTATAGGGGCTAACATTTACACAATATAAAACAAATACATGGCACAGAATCATAAAAATGTAATTGTTAACATAGCAATGATCAATATTAAAACTGTACATATTAAATATGTATTTGTAATTCATTTTTCTTTAAAGTTTGTGCTAGATTGCTAACAAAATTATTTTATGTAAATTATCAGTACGTAGTTGATATCTATGTATTGTCTATGTAAAAAATGGAAGGCTAAAGTGATATGTAAATCTTTGCTAATTAAGGAAAAATGTTATTGCATAGAATACAAAGTATTTTTATCATTTAACTAAATCAATTCCGAAACGTATTTATATTGTACTATTAAAGGAATATGTGATTCGCTGCAGCTTCAAAAATGATAAAACTAAAAGATTGCAATTTAAGCTTTGTTGTTGCCTCTATAAATATCATTAAACTCTTTTTAGTACCATTAACGTATCAGATATGAGACTAGAGATAATAAGAAATATCTAAATGATGAAATCAAATTCGACAGGAGAGCAATAAAGAACTTGCTAATTTCCTAAACTAAAGTCAGGCTGCTTCTACGCTTCGTGTATATACAGTAATAAATACGTTAATGACACAGCAAATAAACGTTAATGAACTTTTAATACAAAGCGAATTGCAAAATAATAGAATCAGATACGTTGTTGAAATAATGGCACAATGTCTATTATTCTATTCGATTATTTATTCGATTTCTTCACATCCTTTAAAAGCGATTTCAGTTCTTCTATCTTATGAGACAAGGATTCTATAAGATCCATAACCTTCCTAGACTCCTGCTCAGTCTCCTCGATTGTTCTTTCTAAATATTCTATTTTTTCACTTTGAGTTCGTGTACTTATGTCTTTCAAAGAGATGTTATTCTGCGGTGGCAAATATTTAATTGCGCTACGTCTGAATCTTGAAATCGTATTACTGTGGTCTTCACATCCGTCGCAACATTCGGACCAGACTCTCAAGTCCATGTACGGAATCTCATCACAGCTGACGAATTTATTATCATTCTCTGGCAGTAAGAACACGTTCGACTGAATTCTATTAATATTGTCACCGTTATCACATAGAATTCTAGCCAAGCTCGTTTGTTTTATTTGAGCGAGTTGCTCCAGCTTGAACACAGTTGGATTTTCGTACCAAAATCTATCGCCGTCTCTAGTACGCCTGAATTGTTCTAGCAAAATACATTGGAAAAGTGGTCCTACTTTGGCATTGGGCAGTTGATCTTCCAGTACTCCGCCAACCCAGACGTCTATGTTCCCAGGATGACCATACAGTTCTCTTAACTTTTGTCTAACTCTGGCGCTACGAATTTCATTGGCTAGATCCTCGAAAGTCTCAACATGAGACATATTGCAGAATCTTCGCCACTCCAAATAACCTGGCAGTGCATGATCCCTACCTCGCTGGATGTTCATTGCAGCTAAATCTAAAGCCACTGCATGGGCAGTATAGAACAATTGTTCCGTCAGTTCTGAATTCAAATTTTCCTCGGGCAGTTTTAACTTTGCAGCAGTGGCGAACATCCCTCTCATAAGAGGATCGACGCCGCCTTCCTCCACCAATCTCCACGGTGAAAAGAAAGCATCTCGTAGCTTGAGAGGACCTTGAGGAATTGATTGAAAAGATTCGTTAAGACGCTGCAGTTGAGGCTGAATCAACGTATGACCGAATCTTAAAGCTGCAGTGGCGAAAACGTTGGAAATAGTAGCGTCGAGATTAGGATCGTAACCTCGATAGGAACCTAAAAGCTCTTCCGCGGTACTGCCAAATACGTGAGGTATCCAATGTTGATATGTGATATGTTGCATCTCAGCACCTACGATCTTTCTAGCTTCCTGATACAATTTTTCTCCGTTCCACTGGGGATTCATGTCGCGCAAAGAACGAGCTATACGATTATGTTCGCGTAACCATATCGTGTGCATTGCCAAAAGACCAACTTGTTCGTTGGCTCTGATATCGCCGGCTACGAAACAGTTGATGGAACTTTCCAAGGGATTTCTCCTGCAATCAACAAACTGACCAGAAGCGTATGGAAGAAGAGGTTTATGACCAGGAATTGCAGGCCCTTCTCGTAACAGACCATGATCTGTAGTCAAATCACGGAGATCTCTGGCTAAAGCATCGTCATAACCGTACACCTGAGAAGCATCCATGTAACTAGTCAGTTGATTTAATTGCTCTCGAGGAGTGAAGCTACCCCACAATACGCTGGTCGCGCCAGAACCGCAGACTGCGCTCGTTCTGATAAAGTCAATGCATCTTCTGTTATTGACTCTGGGATCGCCAGGTGGAACGTCCATAGGGAAGCAAGGTGCAGCGTTGTCGCAAGATTTCTTGCAATCTATACCATCCCACGATTCGCTAGAAACTGCAGGAAGAGCATGATCCAAGTCATGATCCAGAAATTGTCCCCATTGCATCACCATATGTGTGATTCCGCTGTCTGAAGTTACGTTACGAGTGGTGATCAATGTTGTCGAGATCAAACGCGCAGATGGTTTCGAAAATCCGTAGTAACGGCGATCTTTTTCCCAACCAACTGGCGATGAAAATCCATTTTCATAAATTGGTTGTAAAACTCTACGGAAACCGGTGTAAGAGGAGCCCCAAGTTGGATGACGTAGGTTATTGCAACTGCCGTCTATGCTACGATATTTATTATGATAGCACATATTCGTGCAATTTTTACGGTGCCTGTGGCCCGTGCATCCGGATAATCTTTCGATTTCTCTAACCTGTGAAGCAATAGAAAATTTTTTAATACCTTAAAATATTACGGAATTTTTTTGTATCAGGCTTTAACGACAGAACCAAAAAAGTCAAGGCTCATAAATTTTTATACAAATTTTATATATTTACCATGACACAGTATTTTTTGACACAGTGTTTGAATGATTTTTGCAAAGAATCAAGTGAATAAAAGCTCGTGTCTTTTCTCACTTTACATATATTTTTCCACGTATTTTTGATTTCTTTGAGAAAATAGAACAATAAAATAGGTAAAACTCTGAGAGATTAATGGAAAATTATTTTTGGATACGTGAAACAGTCGAGAATATTGCAGCCTAGATTCCAAGATGACAAAGTATTTAGAAGGATGCACGTGTTAAGAGGGTAAATTTGGAAAACAATTGTGCATAGTTCTAGAGTTAAGTTGAAACTATAACTCGACGCACCTGCTCCGCCGTTAGAATTTCTTCATATCGGAATTCAGCGCTGGTATTTGCGCTTAAGCCGGAATTTACCATTCGTCGTATATTCACCAACGTCCTTTCAAAAATTTCTGCGGGTCTGGCGACTGTGCGACCGATCGCGTCTGGGAAGCGCGCTAATCTAAACGGATTCGTTCGCCTGTTACCGCTAAGGAGATCCGTCAGCGTGTTATTTATGGCTCGATCGATCTCCTTGGTCGCATCCTTGAAGGCTCTTATTACTAGGACATCCGTTGCTTCGGGTTGGCGAACGCGCACCAGTGCCTGGGCGGTTACCCGGCCATATTGGTTCACAGCAGAGCATTCATACCTGCGTGCACAATTCGATTAATGACGGTGAAGCCAAACGTAAAACGCGATTTACTGATACATCACATTATCAATGATTATTACAAAATGCTACAATAAATAATTTTAATAATTCAAATCAAGTATTTTTAGATTACCAAAATTTATAATCACTTTGATATAACTTTAGTCTAGTATTTCAAGATTTTTTTGAGAAAAAAGCATCACTTTGTCGATTCATTGTGTTAGATTCAGACATAGTTTATATAACTATTCTCATATATTTCTAGATATTTGTACTATTGTTTATATAAACAATATGTATATTTATATTTCTCAGATTATTAATTGTAGTTATTGTATTGATCCTGATATCTGTTATTACATTAAGTACATTGAAAGAGTATATCAATTTTGAATTCAAGAAACTTGAATAAAATATTCTTAAGCCTGTCAAATCTTCTAAAATTTACATTACAAAATTAGTCTCTTTCTTTCTTCCTTATCCTACCCAATAACATTCTGCACTTTTAAAATGAACAAATAACACAAGAAATTCAAGTAAAAAAGTATCCAAATTCACCTTCCAGTATCCGCGGCAGTAACGTTATAGAGATACAAACTTCCCCCGCGCGATACACGGAACCTGGACCCTTCCATGGCTGTCCCATCCTTCTTCCATTGTATCACGGGTTTAGGAAAGCCTTCTACTCTGCAAGGCACTTCTATAATGGCCCCAGGTTCCGCCTCCATATCGTGTGGCTCATATGTTAGCCTAGGAGGACTGTAAGACTCATCCACTATCCTCAAGTCCGCGCTCGTTTCAGCGTATCCATTAGAATTTCTCGCTTGGCAAACGTATCTGGCCGAGTCTGATTCCTTTACGGCAAAGATTCTCAATAAAGTTCCTTCGTTCTCTATAGTGATACGACCACCGATGGTTAACAGTTGACCGTTTCTCCACCATTGAATGGTTGGAGCGGGGCGATCGTACACTTTGCAAGTGAAAGAAACATCTGCACCAACTTGGGCAGTTTGTGACTCAGGCAGTTCGGTGAATCTCAAGGATGGTGATACCGTGATTACAGCTCTGGCCTTTCTCGACTTTGTGAAGCCCATTTCGCTCTTGGCCACACATTCGTATTCACCGGTATCCTGTTCCGTTACATCCGATATTACTAATGTTCCATCATCTTGAATTACGTAATGGTCCCCATCGGCGGATACTTCATTAGAGTCCCGCATCCATTTGATTTCCGGTATCGGATCTCCTATTACCTCGCAAGTAAAGCTGATGGTACCTCCCAGTCGGACTTCCACATCCTGAGGGCCATTCATTATGCGTGGTTCAGCTGGAAAATGAAGATAAGAAATTCAAATTAATTTGTAGCTGAATAATTATATATATTATATATTGTAGTTGAATAATTATGTATATTATATATTGTAGTTTAATAATTATACATATATATTAAATGGACTCTGCTTATGTTATAATATTGTTGAAGAATTTTGTTTGCAAACATATATAATATATTGGTATAATTAAATATGTACTTAATATACTTAATATAAGTAATATTAATAAATAATAATATTGGAATAACTGAACATTTCTTTTTACTTTTAATTCTCTTACTTTACTAACTTTGTTTATGTGTGTAAATAAAAACTGTAATTTTTCATTTTGATTTTGATTAATCTAAAAACTAGTAATTAATAATAATACTATTTACTATTGCATTGTAAAGTCGTATTTTGGAAAAGAATTAACTGAACAGTTTACAATCAAGGCGTAGTTGGCATGTATTTGTAAGAGACACTAATCTGTCTGTCAATATGTTTTAAGCACAGTGAAACTGACAAATGTCTGACTTCAGCTAAGTTTATTTGTAGTTGTCAGCTAAGTTTATTTGTAGTTGTCTCAAAGTAATTCGTATTTCTCACTTTAATCTACATTGAAGCTAATATAATCGGCTAATATAATTGTGCTCGCTAATTTATATCAGAATACTCGTCGAATAGACAGAAAGATAATATTTTTATTTCTATGATTAATATATATATATCTTTTTTTCATTAAATGCATGCTTCCAGATTATCGAGGATAATCGAAAAAAAACAGCACGCCGTTGTAAATGGTATCTCTCTGTCAGACTCTCGCCACTTTGTCTTCATCACCGTTAGCGAATCAACTTTCCCAATAAAAAGTTTCTAACTGTAAAAACCAACTGTAACCCGTGATATTTTCTGATGTCATAAAACAAAGTTTTCTTAACGCCATTAAGAGCAATGTGTCCCGCGAGAGCCATAAAGGAACGCGATGGTCGATACTTCCTCTTATACTTGTATCACATTTTTCGTCAAACCTCAACTCAACGATTTAATTTTCAGACCATGAGGAACCATTAGAATATTTTGGGAAAAAATATTTTTACTAACTTCATCATCACTGTTTTAAGAGTTCAATTATTCAATTGCAATAAAAATAATCCATCGTTAATTATTATCACAAATATAACAAAATATTGAGGTCACGAGTGATCACAAAAGATTTACTAATTTTAATTTTAATTTAGATTACTTACTAGTTTTGGGCTCTTAATTTTAGTGTCGTACTCCGATTTATATAATTGTTCTTACTAGTTACTTTATTATCCTTTTAAGGGTACTCAGTTACTCAACTGCAATGAAAATCGTCCATTGACATGGTTGTCAACGATCTTCCCCTCATCTCGTTCGGCGATTGACAGAAAGCCGCCATCTCGGATGGTTTGCTTTGAAGTCTCTGCACCAGCCAGACCAAATTACAGTCGCAAACGAGAGCATTGCTATCTAGACGAAGCCGTGTCATGGGTCCCACATTGTGGAAAGCGTCTGCTGGTAGATGATGCAGCATATTGCTGTGCAAGAAAAGCCTCTCCAACGATGGTAAATCATTGAACGTGCCCTTTTTAATCTCTTTCAGCCGGTTGAAATGTAGGTACAATTGTTCCAATTTTGCTAGCCCAGAAAATGCTCCCGGCGAAATCCGTTCCAAACGATTTTTGTACAGATAGAGGATCTTCAAGTTGGACGCACCTTCGAAAGTTCTTGGTGCGAGATGTCTGATGTGATTGTCGCTCAATAGAAGCGTATGCAAATCGGTTAGGCTGTGGAAAGAGCCTGGTCGAAGCTCAGCTATGTTGTTGAATCGTAGATCACTGTAAAATTGTTTGATATAATGTAATAAAATATATCGATTACGAGAGTAACAGTAAAACATTTGTTTTTATAATATATGATAATGATAAAATAGTTTTATAAAAGAAAATGGTGTATTATAAATGTTATATATTATATATTATATATACATATATATATATATATAAGATTATATTAACTAGTGTAAATTATAGAAATAATTGCAAGATATAGTTCAGAGTATATTTTGAATTACGTAATAACAAAGACAACGGAAAAGCAGAAGATACGAATGAACTGAAGAATATGCGTAGAAGCGAAGATGATGAAGAATAATAGGTATGTGCCTTAAATTAAATTTTATTTAAACTAAATCTCTCGTTTGCGACCTGTTCTAAATTCCCTTTTATTTTACATTTTTCTTGTTAAAGTGTAGAAGTCGGACAAGCTCGAAAACTTCTATCCATTCTGGTCTTCTACAAACTTGAATCAAAGACAAACCACGCAGAAAGATCTCTATGTGGGTTGACTTTTATGTTCCTCTCACAATTGAGCAATAATCGCGCTCCAAGTATTGATTACAGTAGCAATCGACTTGTTAAGAGCTCGTGAATTAACGAAGAAATTTAAACTTCTTCATTCAATAAAATTCGAAATTAATTCCCATTGAAAGTTGGCCCATTTCGATTACTACTAGTTAACTCTTTGCCTTATGATAGTTTTCATAATATATACATATCAGAGTTACTTATTTAATACTATGTCTAAAGAAAGGGGAAATACTGTAGAATTTGTATATCGAATAATTTATAATCTTGTAATTTGAAATTAAATTCAGAGTTAAAACACGACTAAAAAGTTGTTTAACAATCAAAATCAATATTAAGTTTTAATATAAATAGAGCTTCTCTCTATTGTGTTTGATCGTTAATTTGATCAGAACTAAAGTACAAAAATAAAAAAATATATATATTTTGTATTATATGCTTCTCAATTTAATTTTTTTTATAAGTTTTATACTTTAGTTCTGACGTTAACTATCAAACACAATGGAGAGAAGCTCTATTTATATTAAAATTTAATATTAATTTTGATTGTTAGATTATATATAAGAAAAAGAAGCTCTTGTCTATTATATTTTACAGCAATTAAAATCTTTACAAATGCAATGCTGCAAATGTATAAAAATTCCAGTAGTAAAACAGTTGTAGTATCGTATGACGTAAAATTAATTTGTCGAATCAACATAGATTTGCCAGATTCTCCTGCATGTTATCGAGAAACAATGACAGTCGATGCGTTATACATGATTACACGGTTCGCCGCTGCGGAGATCACCGGAGCCGTAGAGCGCGAATCTCTTAATTAACAATTTTACTCGACTCGTTGCACATTATTTCCTCCGTCTAAATTGTCGGGCGAGTTCTCGGTTCGACGCGCCGGTATTTTAACCTCTTTATCGCTCCAGCTGATCTTCCAGCGGTTCGTTCTGTGGCGAAGCACCGAACCAGGCAAACGAAAATGGAACGATCCGTGAGTAGAGCCGACTGCTCGCGACACACCACGGAATAATGAAAGACTTTCCCGCTAAAAGGCTTTTACGAACTACGACGTTCGTACTCTACTTCTTATTTTTCCGCCTGGTGCATCTTTTCACTTGTACTTATCTCAATTTTTCGCCAGATGCGGTAAAGACGAAAAAATTATTACACCTGGAAAGAGGACGGCAAAAAATATTGTTAATAATGATAATACAAGTTAATAATATCGATTCGTGATATTTATGTACATACAATGAATACCACTTTAATAATTTCACTTCAAGCACTTGTCGATTTTGTAAGTTTGCAGTGATTCGTAGAACTTAGGTAAATCATGATATAATCGACATTTTATCAGCTATGTTTTCTTTGCTTTATTTTTTATTACATTATAAAATTATTTACATTATAAAATTGAGAGCATAAATTTAGAGTGCTTCTGCAAAATTTATCAATTCAACAATAAATTTTTATCTAACGATATAAACTGTATAAATTTTACTAGTTAAGTATAAGATTCACATTTACAATCGTACAAAATCATACAATAATATAAGTTACACATGCTACATTACCGTGTCTTTGCAATAACATTTCTTTCCCAGATGTTCTTGGGAGATCAGGAATATCTTTCTTACTTTTTATGACAACATTTCACTTAGAAGTTTACGATAGAAGATAGTTTTCTTTTTATCAACATTACATTCCCTTCGTTCTTTTTATTTCCACTTTTTGTGATTAATATGAAATATCCAAGAGAATATATCGATTATTCTAATTGATGAAAAGCAAAAATCACATCAAATTACACGTCTACTACGTACGATGTGCTATGAAAGGAAAAGAAGCCAATAAAAATGATAATGAAAGGGAAACAAATTTACTTTCACCCCGGCTAGACGACTTTGCTATTTTACGTACAGATTGACATGAATATTAATAGTAAGCATTATTTACCTGAATCGATCGTTATAATTTTCTCAATAATTCAACAGCAATAAGATCGGCCTGGTAAAAAATTAATATTAAAGAGCTCTCGACGAAAACGACAAGGACAATATTAAAAAATTATACTTTTAGAAATATTCAATAATGTTAACTTTTTGATATACGTTTCCTTAATTTTATTCACCACATTCCAGCATCAAGGTGACGTCACAGCGAGTTAGTGATCCACAGGTATACCTTTATATGGGATTACATACTACGTCTGCAGTTTTTCTGGCAATTTTTATTTTTGCATTTCCTTCTTTTTTAGTCAACTTCAACTGCAATCTAGGTGTAGATTTCAAGGCAAAACTTTGAAACTGAAATTAATCAAAAATGTAAATTTATAAAAAAAGAAGCTTTGTTGTCTGTAACTATCGTTGAACTAATAAACTATTTAACTTTGTTAAATATCAAATGTATAATAATAGTGTTAGATATTCATAATGGAGTAAGAAATTATTAGACAATCAAGATAGAAAGTTTCCACAAAATGAAAATATTCCAAACAAAATATTTACAATGCTTTTTTCTGTTCTCTTTTATTACAAATAATTCCAACTCTTCTGTCCTGTATCTTGTGTAAGCTCTAGAATAATTTTTCCAATACGTATCCGTGGCTTAATTGTTTAGACAACGATCGTTACATCAGGAAATTTTTATCTGGAAGGCGTATCGAAAAGGTGTATTTATTCAATGAAGTCAGGGCAAACCCCACTTAAGGATACTCAATATTCAGGTCAATATCCATAATAGGTATACCTTGCCTTCGATCGATCCGAAGACCGTTCATTTCATCATTTTAAAAGATTTCCGATCCCCGAAATTACGCGTAACATTTGACGCTTGCAGCTTCTAATAAAATACTTGTTTAACTTTCAACCACTATCTTCTTCTTTATTATAAATTTATAAATAAAATTTCCTCTTCGTCTTTCTTATATCAAATTATGGCTAAAACTAATGTAATGAAAACAATTTGCAGGAAATAAACTTTCTCTCTCTCTTTCTCTGTCTCTCTGTAGTTATTTCCATTTTATATTAAATTTTATTTGCAAGAAGAGTATCTATCATAATATCAAATTTTAATTAGGTTTGATCCAATTAGATACGGTGTATTTTAGTTTTTCTTTTTTTTTTAACAAACGTTATCTTAGTTAAAGTTTTACTTCGATTAAAAACTTCTATCATCAATCTTGAAGACACGTCCGAAGTTCTGCCTCCCCCGTTTTAACTTTTTCACCTGAAATTATTGAATTACTCTCATTTATTTAAAATCGATTTAGTTCTAGAACTTTATTTCTTATTTTTGTTATTCTTGATATCTTTTTATTCTGTTACTCGTAGTAGAAAAAACTTACGAAATAAGAACATATTACGAATTAAATTGAACTCTGTGCTGCCATCTGAAGACCAATTATTTTCCATCTCATTGAATAATCTTTTAAACGTATCATTTAAAATATTTCCATTCGTTAAACGTACACGGTAAAGTTTATGTTTATAACAGCACTATTATACAAATAAAGGGACTAGATTTGAATTAATCGTTCCAAAGTAACGATCCTGCTTCATGTTTTTCGCTAAGATGCTTGAAATTAACGAGATTATTTTACCCAGAGTAAAAGAAACAGAGACCATCAAGGAGTCGTCGTGTCGAGTATCAATTGAAATGCAATTCGATCCCATCTTAATAAAAACATTCTGGCTTTTAACGAAACAATTTTTTTCCAACGAAAGTCAGTCTGGGCGATATCCGTCATTCCTTTTTGTCAATTTTTACAACTAATGCACTTTCAAGTATTTCTTGTCTATACCAGTTATAAATAGAGGATCGTAGTATTTTATTCTAATTAAATATCTTATAATTGTCTTGTATATTGATAAGCCATAATATTCAATATGATACACGTGAGTGATGTATCTTCTCCAATAATTGGTAGTAAGTCCTCATTTATCATCAGTCGATATATGTATTTATTTATAATCAAATAATTGCGTGTACAGAAGTTTTGTTGTTAAAAATATTGTACTATCTTATTCCAGTTACCTCATCATCGCAACTCAAAAATAAGAATAATTCATTTTGCGAATTTCAAAATCAATATTTGAACTTAACACGAAGAAGAGAATTCCTTATTAAATCCTGCATATCAGAAAAGACTAACACATCCGATAAAACAGAACCAGTAATAAGAAACCTATAGAAAGGATATTCATGGAAAATAGAATTTGCGTAATAATAGTGCCAACTATGAGATCATCAAGGCTAGTTTACACAATCGTAGAGGGAGCTTAACTGTCGAATGTCTTTGGTCACCTCTTAATAATATCGATGCATTGCGAGTGGGTGCAAAATCTTGCAAAATTTTGTTGCACAGTAGCGCGAAAAAAGTGTCGCTGCAGGTTAAAAGGAAATCGAGGAAAAAAAAAATCTTTTCGATTCGAGGAACAATGTTTGCTTTACGCGTTTCGCTCGACGCTCGGTAACAGAAGTAATTTATTATAACGATCTAGTGAACAAGCGTATGGGGATTAAATTTTTGCGCAATCCTCGTTTATTGATAGAGGAAGAAGTGCCATTGCCGAAGGAAATACATAGATGTGGAATGTTAAAACCAGTAAATCTTCCAGTTTGATAAAGACTTATTTTAAAAAAAGTTACAACAGGTTAAGGAGGAACGCCGTTTCATCGGAAAAATGACGAAGAGTTTGAAGAAGATAAATTGAACTTATGTAGAATTACGTCATAGACTGATTAGTGTTTTCAGTCGTCTGTGTTTAAGCGCGCGATAAGAATATAAATTATTTCACGATATTCTATTATGCAGGAGGTCGTCCGGGTTAACCGAAAGGTTTACGGTTCAATCAATGGCAATTTTTTTAATTACATTCTAATTACATCTTTTAATTTTTTAAATTTTTAATTACATTCTTCAGGGATAAGAATAATGCATCGTACATTCGTTTCTGAATCACCTCCCGATGTAAATGCTGTATTATTCTTGTACTAAACGAGATTCTTATACTAATTGTCGATCGTAAAACTCTCTTCAGTTCCATTCAGTAAATTTCAAAAGAAAAAGGATCTCATATTTATCAGAATTGTATAAAATTGGAACAATTTTGAAAAAGAATTTAATTTATTTTTAAAGGTACATCTCTACATATTTTTCTACATTCGTATTTCCAAATCTATTAGTCTACATTTGTTATCGTAATGTAATCTTTTACACTGTATGCTCATTTCGTTTTTTCCAGCAAAAAGGGCAGAAAAAAGTTGTAAAATTAAAACACAATCTTTAACCCCATTGTGGGTGACAAAAGTGATAAAGCATTATCTATAGATATATTTTTATCGTTTTTTCTATCCATTTAAATACGTATATGTATATACGTTTATACGTATATATATATCCGTTTCTTTTGCTCAAAGGAAAAAGATCAAAAGTTCTTCTTGTAGAAGTGAAGAAAAAGAGGATGTTACACATTCATGTATGCGCATATTCATTTTATAGAATGTATACGGATGATGTCATGGACAGAAGTGTTGATAAGAACGAGGGCATGTTAAGAAAATACCTATAACAGTATAACAAAAGGAGAGACATTATTTCTTTTTATGAATAAATTAACTCATCGTCAACTTTTCAAAGATATTTTATACTGTTTACAAATTGGATGAAAATCAACAGAAACATTTATGACATTGTACAGAAATTTAGAATATAACCACCATTTATTATTCTATGTTGTTTACTCTGTATTTTTTGTATGCAGGTGTTAAAATTAAAAGTTGTTGAAATAAGAACAACTCGTTCAAAAATTTACAATTCCTTTTTAATAAATATCTTGGAAAATTGCAATTGAATATTGGAAGGAAAGATCACAGAACTTGGCGAAGATTGAGTTCAATAAAAATTAATTCGATGTGTGCAGTCTGTGGAGAGAGAATTTACGTTCATGTTATCCACCTTTGTTTCACTCTTCAAACATTCATTTACGTCTGCTTGTATGCTTCTTATATATAGCTTCAGTTGCACGGTCACGCCTATTTTAACTGTATTCGAATACACGTAAGTATATATATACTCGCCTGTACCATACAGAGAAATATATATATTCGAGACACATATTTATACGATTGACAATCTTGTTACAAATGTATTGATGCATCATTTTCTTGAGAAATACAAAATATTTATAATTATGAAGAATATATTGCACCACATACACATTAGAGAATTGTATGCAAGTGATTTTCTTACATTGAATGTATTTAAAATACAATATCATGTAATCATTTGATATATAAATATACGTATAATACATACGCGATTCTTTTCAGCTTTAATGAAACGCGAGCCTCCAATTATCCAGAGAAATAAGTACTTATGTACCTTTAATCAAGTTATTGCTCTCATATCACTAGGATAGTCTGGCAGTATAAAGCTTTATGAAGTTTCAATTAACCCGCGGTTGTATAATTTTTTTGAATCACCATGCTACTTAATTATCCGACTGCTTGTGACGATATCTTTCATCGATCGACGTACAGTACCATAAATCTATGAAACACAATATTATGCGATTATGTACCTACTTATTATTAATATTTACAAGTTAATTTCAAAAATTTAAAACTTTCCGGATAGCTTGTGTTTTTCAAATTCTGAGTTTAAGGAATACAAGGAGGAAAGGATTTTCAAAAAAGGATAGTGGGATATTTTTAAAAATTTTTGAAAGGACGCCAAAAATCTTTAATTTTCAAAAAACTAAATTCTTCGGCTAAATTTCTCAGAAAAAAAAAAACTATATATTGGAAGACTATTTCTAAATAGACAGAAAAACCAAGATTCAACGAATACCACTGAATCGTTAAAAAATGTAAAAATGTATATTATATTTATACTGGATCCCAAGCAGCCAATACAATTCCCTACTTCCTACGTGCACTCACGTTAGAAATATTCATAGCCAACAATCTACACCATGAATATTTCCCGATTATTACTTCATCCCAATTTCTCCATAATTCATCTGTGGAACACGGTATGTATCAATCGATACATACAGTCACAGACTTGCATATAATCATCAGTAGATTTGCGGATTTTTTATGCAAATTCATATTCTTGAGAATATAATTAAAAAAAAGAAACTGCGATAGAAAATTGTTTTACCTACAAAATATTATGGTAGAAAGCACCGTGTTTTCGATATTTATTATATTTTTCTCATATTATGATTGTTACAGATTGCAATTTTGCTACAAATTTCTGCTAAAAATTCGTAGCCTGATCATCAGTCTGAGGGATTGAAGTGAAAGAAGAGTAGAATTTGAAGAAGAAATCCACTTACAAGACCGTCGTATTGGTTGGTACCCGTGGTACACGGTTCAGCTTCTGAAACATGCATCTCACGGTGCTCCCGAAGCACATGCACTTGTGAGGGCATTCCACGTTCCTCCCGTTTCGCCACTGGTCCGCGTTGGATAATGGCAGGATCAACAGGAGCGAGTAAACGACACTCAACACCAGTCTCATCTTTGCTGTATCTACGTGTGAATCGATTCTTGTTCACATCGAAGCTGCTTCTCGCACTGTTTCACGTGCTAGCACGTGCTGATATTGGTCATTGAGACAAACGCGTTTTTCGTCTGGCAGCGGTCTTTGGCCACGCGATACTTTCACTTCTATTTGTTTCAGAGATCCACGAGCTATTCTCGTTAGTGAGCCGAATGTCCTGCAATCAGGATCCGTGCAATCCTGTATGTACACTGTGTTGGCTATGTTGAAGGTAGCAATTTATTTTTGTCAATTTACTTTAGCAATATTTTTTGGATGCATTTGTCTAGATGAATGTTTATGGAAAGTACGATGAAAAAAGAAAAATTTTTGATTATTTAAACATTAAGTTTAGTATCCAAGTTAATATCGGAATGA
Source organism: Frieseomelitta varia (assembly GCF_011392965.1). Classification (NCBI taxonomy): domain Eukaryota; kingdom Metazoa; phylum Arthropoda; class Insecta; order Hymenoptera; family Apidae; genus Frieseomelitta; species Frieseomelitta varia. Next base: position 361,193 of record NW_025110707.1, read on the forward strand.
TGGAGTGCTACTATGAAGGAATGTGGAAAAAATGATTTTGGAGTAAGCATTATAAAGATGGTTATTGAATATTATATAGTTTAAACGTTGGGTACGAGAGTATTATAAGATATGTTGTTAAATTTTTGAGATTTGATACAAATATCATGAAGTTATTGGCAAATGACTATAAATATTAATATAATTTAATAACAGATCTAACGGTGATACAAAATTTGAATAAGTATTCACTATTCTTGAGCAAAATTTCTAGGAGTACATAGGATATGTTGTTAAAGTTTAAGATTTAAAAATTGCCTGTTGTCTTATACATGTCATATGTATTTAGTATAATTTAATCTAAAACAACATCCTAAATAATTTAAAACAGAAAATACAAATTAATTTATTTAATTACTCTAAACTAATCCCAAGTAATTAGAAACTAACTAGGCATACTATCACACCACTTAGAGCCTCCAAATGATCGATTCTAAACTTGAATTTCTGAAACGAGAGTAGATGCGAATATCCACACTAACTGAAACGCTCTGTTCACAGGAATTTCACTAGTGCAAGAACGAAGAAAGCCCAACCCTTCTGCGTTTTCAAGTTTAGTCGATGAGATTTCTTGAAGCCTGAACGACTGTTGAATATCGTCTGCGTGGATCAGCGGACGAAGCAACAGCAGCGACGAAGGAATGAACAAACGCGGAGAGACGCCGCCGCTGCGTTCTCGTCTCGTCACAGCGGCTCGGCTACTACTGGAGTTGCACAGCGCCAGCCCGCTCCGTCCGCTAGCGAGCGTGCTCAAGCATTTTCTCGCGAGTCCTCCTCCCCCACTCGCTCGCACGCGCAACATTTCGTTTCACCGTGCCACTCTCTTTCTCTTTCTCTTTTTCTCTCTTCTCGCTTTCTGCACATTTCTTCACAAGCTTTTTGTTTATTTACCTGCACACGTGGACGCACTCGAATGGCAATAACCTCTGCGATATAGCGGAATCGTAATACAGCTTATGCATCAGAGTTTCATACGCTCGTCTAGACGAACAAGAGATAAAGGCACGAATTATTGCACTGAATTATCAACGAAGGTAAAAAACAAAATCGATTGAAGATCGAGTCTATCGTATGTTCTTTAAATCATAGAAACAATTTCATCGTTTCTGGCGTTATTGGTGAACTGATCGACGAACCTGGGGATAACAAGTAAGAAAACACAAGAAGATGCAATCTCCATATAGGTGGAAATAAAAAGAGAAATGATATGTCATTTCGTAATATATATGCATCAGTGCAATTGTTGAAATGAATTATTATATTTCATCTGTTGAGATCTTTTAGAATATAGTACACAGATCATTCACAACTTCAATAAAAATTGCATGATAAATAATACGATTTTACTTTGCATTTTACAATTATATACGTAAGGTTACATTTTTAATGTAAAAAAAAAAAAAAAAGAGGATGTCTATTATATTTTCTTTCATACAACACAGTCCAAGGGAAATTATTTCAGCAAACTACTTCAGTTTGCATACAAAGCGCGGTTTCAAGTGATTGCTTCTTAACTTGCTGCGCTGTATGTTTCTTTTTGTGGCGTGCAATTTCAAGGGAACCATCGCTGTATAATTGGCCGCTTTGTATCTGTCCACTTTTTCCGCGCGGTGCTCTATGGGACAGTTTGTTCTTGCGTGGTAACGCCATTGTGACCGCGCGATTTGCCTTCCTGAGATCTCGGGTGCAGGGAATAGTGGTTACTGTTCTTGGTTTTATCCTTTAAATCGTGCATTATCAATCTTTCAAGCATGTTAGTCTATTATTATTGTTATAGATATTGATTGACATATTATTATATCATAGACATTGATTGTTATAGATATTATTAGAAACAGTTTCTAGAATTTTAAAATCAACCTTGATTAAATTGCAATTGATAACAATGAAGTTACGACAATAATTGGTCTAAGTACTTATCCATTTAGCAGTTCTGAAAGTTGCAAAATGATCGAAGATAGGAACTAACAGTAAGGCTCCAAGTGTCTCTTAACGTGTCATCTTAATCGAAACTAAAATTCTAATTTCTTTGTTTTTCAGAATTACACGGCACTTCTTAGATCTTGCAATTCAGATCACAGAATGCATTAGCCTATCCGTATTTCGCTACGGAACACACGCATGCTGCATTCGAAGCTGTACTTTACCATCAGAACGAAAATGCAATATTCGGCGTAATGCGATATTTATCGACAACATCGGGCGCGGGATAACCCATTAACATTCCGTATGAAATCCATAGACAGATAAGTGGAATGCCCTGTACAGAGACGCGTTTGCATACACGCTTTGATATATCTAGATGCTACATGCATCTGCGCCAGTGGAACGTGCATGCACGCGAGTTCAACGAGCGTAGCAGAGACTGGCGCCAAACGGCGATCCTAACATCGGCCAACCGATCCGCGATCGCCTCCTACGATGATCTTCTACGATGACACACCCCCATGGAAACGATCGAACATAATCGGGCCTCGTGTTTACAGGCTATTGCTGACAGATATCATCAGATAGATATCAATAAACGTACAAGTCGTGCAAATGACGATCTCGAGCGTGGTATTACATAGGACGTTCGTTGATAAATGACGAGTATCGATCGCTGAAGGTTGCCTAGAGAGTGGAAGTTGAGATTTACGTAAGATTATTTGTGCTTATTGTTAGTAGTACAATATCATATACATACAACATAATATATACTCAACATTATGTCTAATAATATATTAATACAGAATTATATGTTTTTTACAGAGGGTAGTAAGGAGTTCTTTCAATGATTTGCATGGATTAATTATCAATATGAAAAGTCAATAATAAATTTAAGAAATTGAACTCAAGGAACTTCTTATTGTTGAACCGAAAATATTTTATATGGTTGGAGAGATTTTGGGAGGAATTAATAATCAAATACACAAATGATATTAGAGAGGAGCGAACTGTACGTGCAGGGGATCATGAGACTATTCTTCATTCATAAATGAAGTGAGACGAAACGTGAAAGTACTTTATTCATCGTACCGTAGATACGGCAATGCATAGAATATTCTAGCTAAAGAATTCCCAGCACTGAAAGTATCCTGCAACTGCACTGAAAATTCATTTTAATTCCCCGAGAAACTGAATTTTATCAAACTCCGCACGATCTAAAATTCTTCTGAAATTCAATTAAAAGTGTTTCAGAGCACTTCATTGGTGAACCTATTCAGAGCTTGTAATTTGACACGGAACAAACTGTAATCTCCTTAGTAACATTCGCCGAATGATTTTGATAAGCTTAATAAATTGGGCAAACACAACGCTTTGTGAGAATGACTTCTAATCGTACATGCAATACGTTCAACAGTCGCAATCAGTGACCCAGAATGTTAATACTTTCTCCTTCTTCAAGTATTCTTTTGTTCTCCGTTCGAATGCACCTGTATTGTACCCGTGACGCACAGCTGTTCCGTGACAATGCAATAACGGGTCACGGCGGTAATAGCTCCGTTCTTTTTTTCCATTCTTTATATTCCGCCCTCGAATTCGTTCGATGAATAGAACCAGGCATCTATGAAATATTTCTACGACAGGTTCCAATACTACATTTGGAGAAGAATATATGTGTAGATAAACACGCTGTCTGGACGATCACTATTAGGTCATCGAGATCGAATTTCGGAAATAAAACGATACGTGGTTAAATAGACTGGAAGAGAAAATTCTCTCTCTCTCTCTCTCTCTCTCTCTCTCTCTCTCTCTCTCTCTCTCTCTCTTGCTCTCTTTAAATCATGCAGTATTCGAAATGGAAATGTAACAGTAATCAATCAACCATGTCAAAATTAAAATGATCGATGGGATGGATATTTAAAATCTAGTTTGATTGAAGAGATTTTTTTGGAAATATATTAATGCTAATGGTAAAATTCAATAATAGTAATAAGGCTAGAAATAGTATACGATACTTGAAGCTTATAAAAATCTTAATTATGATTAAAAAAAAGTTGATTATCAAGTAGTAGCAGTGACACTTTAGATAATAATTAAAAACAAATTTTGATTAAAATTTTAATGAAATAAAATAGTATTCTGAATGAGCTTTTTAATTAAAGATACAAAGCTCATTCTAAATTAAATATAGTAGAAACATTGTTAGAAGAAAAAATTACCATAAGTGTAATGACAAATTAAAATTGTTATTTTATTAAAATAAGAAATGTGATTTCAATAATCTCTTCATTTATTATATTTTAGAATCATATTGGTTAATTGGCATTTTCTTATTTGCAGAATAGATAGAGAGGCAAATTACGTAAACTTGTAGAGATTAAAGGACAAAATTATCTTATCGAATGAAAATATAAATTTGTATAACGGAGAAATGATAAAACCGTAATCGCGAAAATGTACGAAGAAGTGAAAGAGATACAATTAGACGCGATTTGCGAAGAGTAATTATCGAAACAGTATCTACCAACTTATATAAAATCATTTGAATAATCATACGCATCAGCGTATATATGATTCTTACGACCCTGACCGAGGTTTCAACAGCTTATTTTTTAAAGCTTCTTTCAATTGAGCCAGATAATCAAGAATAGATATATAAATATCGATGTTTAACCTGTTTTATTGCAATATTCTCTTCGATCCCACAGGAGCCGATTCGTCGAAACAGTTTCGTGAATTTTCTCGCCTCGAGGTGAATCAGCACATTCGACGATTAATTTTCATCAGAACGTTATGTAGATCTAATGGCGTCCGTTTATGGTCATTATATCAAAACGATCTAACGATGATTAATACCAGCATCAACGGTAGCAGCTGTATCTAATCTGGATGTCCTTTTAACAAGACCCGACGAAATCATCCTCTTGGACCCAGATAAACGTGCCGCGCGGATATTCTAACATTAATATCAATTTCTTCGATGCCATTCATAGAAGATACATACACATAGTCGAAATCGACTCATTGATTCCTCTGGCGCTGATACTTCATGTCGGAGATAAACCCGATTACGGCAATTGCTGAAATAGCTTCTTCTTCGCGATATGTTCTTATAACTCGGCAACTCCCCCAGTATAACGTCTAGAAATAAATGATGATGAATCTTGCTGAAGAGGATTTATCAAATGGTACAAAATCTTATTGCATAATAATTCATAAAATTGCTATTTCAATCCTACAATCAGCAGGAACAAGGGTAAATTTCCCATTCTATACCATTCTTCTTTCTTCTCTTGTTTTCTATGCTCTTTTTTTATTTATTCTATTATTAATTTATCATTCTATTTTCATTACATTAATCTAAATCAAATTGGTAAATCTTTTTTTTTTATATTTTGTATTTGACTCTAGTTTGTAATTGTACGTTTTTAATTTTCCATATATGTTTGTTAGATAAAAAAAGATAGATAGGTATGAAGAGTAATGTATATGATATACCTTCAGAGAAACAAGATTGTTTATTTTCATTTGATGCTTTAGCGATAAAGAAAAATCGGAGATGGCCTTGAAAAGCGTATCAAACCGACTCCCTATCCTCCATCCACGCGAAAGCACTTGCAAATGCGTTGATTCAGCGTCTGTTTCATACTATGTTCTCATATTTCATGTTTCTTCGTTCGCTTTTTTTTTTTTTTTTTGCAAACGTATTGCTTCTGCATAGCACTAATCCATTAATAAAATTTAAACGATCCATCAATTAATTTCCAATCCATTATTATTATCTTTAATAACAAGATATATCATTTTATAAAACATGTAATTTTGAATATAAATCTTTAACAAAATTCTTTTATGAAAGATGAAAAACTAAAGAGATTTTATGAAAAATTGTTCACATTTGTATGAAGTATTTAATTAAATTTAATTAAATTAATTCCTTCTATAGTATTATGTTAAAAGGTTGTAGAACTATATAGAATACCAGTACTTATTGGAAAAATAGCAATTCTGCTATTATTGCAGAAGATGCGTTGATCAATTATGCAAATCTATTTCACCATCTTCTTTCATCTAACAGCAGATGAAGCCAGATCTAGCCCATTCACTGGAGTCCACACGTTTCAACATATTTGCATCATAGTATTAATGATTTATTATGATAAACTAATATAAAATTATCGATAAGGAAACAAAGGTTTTTACTACGCTGTTCAAACAAGATAGACATAATAAAAGACAAATATTTTGTCTTCTCATTTTTAAATAATTTTCACTTCGTTTGTCTTTATAATGTTGCATTTCATATCTTACCCTTTATGTGTTTAATTGTATTCTTTGTGTATCTTTTATGTATTTAATATGTTAAATTCATTTTTTATTGTTATAATGTAATTGTTACTAGTATTATTATTAGATTAAGTGTTATCTTTCATCTAGCAGTGAAATTTTCTTTTTCAGTATGTTGATCTTCTTTGTTGAAAACTCTTACACATGACCAACTACAGAAATATGTTTATCAAAATGCAACTTTTATTGCATAAGGCGTAAGACATATCCCACGACATCGAAGAAATTACCAAAATATTTCAAGCAGCTCAAAATTCAGATTTTGTATCAAGAGAAGATGAGGCTCGAAGAGGTGGCATGACAAAGCCCGCCGTCGAGCGGTTCTCCTGATACAGAGCTTTTTCGAAAAATGATGGATGGGAGAAGGATAAGGTGGGTTTCGATATATAGCAACCTCCACGTGGTAATTATTATTATTTGTAATATAATTATGAATTATGTAACAAACAATGAGTTAATCGGCTATGATTGCTTATTTAGTTTTTATATAATTAAAAGATTTGTTAAGTTGTTAGGGAGATCGTTGATTTTTAAAATTCTGGATTGAATTTTTCTATGATAACGTATAATGCATTTTTAAATATTGTAAGAAGCTCGTAGATTTTAGATTTTGATGAATATTTTTAAAACGTAATATGATTTGATAAAATGAATAGATCTATTCTATGTCTCCTCTTTGATTAAATATCAAATACATTCTAAATACATTTCTGTGTTTCAATAAATAAAAAATCCCTTTATAAGTATTGATTTTATCGTTTCTAACGGGAAAACCTATCGATGAATTCGTAAAACACGAATCACAGATACACACACGTAAATATATAATATAAAATGGAATAATTTTAGATACTAATCTCATGTTTTGGAATCTAGAAATACTAGTTGACAACACCGTAACAGATTTCATTTTACGTATTGTTAATCATTTCACTGGTTTACCTACTTCTCTGTTTACTTTCCCGTTGCTTAACCGTAGAATGTATTAAAAAAACTAGCGATTCCTTTCCTGGTCGGCATTTCAGACTATGAGACACGAAGTCCCGTTCTTAAATGATAGAACTAATATCCCCTTTTTGAAATCTGATCATATCCATTATGAGATTTCGGGTCATAGCTGACGATGCAATAATGACCAACGTTAACTTGTATGTCACCTGCACCAATGATACTGTTCCTTCAGCGAAATTATCTGCTTCTTTCCTCTTCCTTTCTTCCACAAAGCGGTGGATCGTAGTCATCCAGTCAGCTATTTCGAAACCTATGCCATGTTTGATACGCACTTCATTCGATTTCCAAGAATTTTTGTTCGAACCACCGCGACACAAACTTTCCCAACAGGAAGCCTGCAAAGATGATATTTATTCATTTACAAACGTTCGGACGGAGAAATCACGGACGAACCGGCTGTACCACATACGGGCAGTCTGAGAAACGACGTTTCATATTTACGAAACTCAATTTCATATTTACATTCTCAATCTTTTGATTTACTATTTATTATTTGTTGAAAACTTGTTATTTTTTTGTTAGCGTCAGCCACGGAAAATTACTAATTTTCTATCTGAGCAGCTGTACGTGTTGCAACTTCTGTTAACTGATCGTAAGGGTCGCTCCAATGTCTAGTCCAAAATGTTGTAACAAATGAACGTTGTCTAAATTCGTATTGCGCGGTGTAACACAAGACTTGCGGTATTCTTCGAGGATTAATGGGACCCTCGGTGCTCAGATACGGTGTTTAGATCTCTTCTACGAAATTCTATTAATAACGCCGGGAGCTTCGCGGATTAAATCGCGATCGTAGATACACAAGAAAAATGAATATATATGTACGTACGTATATGTATATATATATATTCTTGTACGTACGAACGGAGCATTCATTGACCCTGGTTAAAGCATCAAGCCGGACCTAATTTCTGCTCCTCGGATAATTATTATGCGAAGTTGAAATTTAATTCGTTCGCTCCGTTGAATTCGTCGGCTAATTCGTCATTGTTGCTGTAGAGGACTGATATTAAAATGCAGCCGCTATGTTACGTGGAAATTCTACATTTCTATGCGCGTCAAAAGCTTCATAGTTCCTCTTTTGTTCGTTACGTTCGTTCTACGGGCAATTGACAATCAGATTGTTCTTTCAGCGTAACTTCTGGAACGTAAATATCTGTTAAGCGATGTTATTTTTTTTTTATTTTATTTCTTTCCTACATTATTTTATTCCCCTATCATATTCAGATAAAATTTATATATAGATATATTCTATTATATATTTAAATAATAATTGTAGATTATTGTAATGTTATGTACAGTTAAGGTGTTGTCATTTTTTTTCTTTTTTTTCAGAAGAAAAGTATACATACATGATTCAATGGTAATATGATCTTTTGACATGTAAGACTTCTTCCTATTCTCACAATGTGTATGTATAAAGATTGTTCATGAAGAGACTCCTTTGAAGGTTCATTTTTCTGTAAAATGTGAGGATGCAACTCGATTCTAAAAATAATTACATTCTTTGAGATAGTTTATATAAGCACTTGCCGCGTTAATAGGCTGAGTAAAACAATGAACGGCAAGGAACAAAATTTGCGCAGTAAAGTGATTATAAACTCAATCTGATTATAAACGCTTTTCATAGTTAAATAGAATAAACTTCAAGAATCATTTCAACTTCTTACTCATCTTATTAACTTCTCACTCTATATATATTTAAATTATTCTTGAAGTTGTGCTTATATTATTTAAACTAAATTAAATTATATATGTAAATATATAATTTAACATATAAATCAATAATTTTTCATTTGAAATAATTTTAACTACTATTAAACAGTGATCAGTACAAAAATATTAATGAAACGTACATAAATGTATTAAATTAACTCAGCACTGAAACAACTCCTTCGTTCATTCAATTAAGAATTTAAGTTAGGTTTAGGTTTAGGTTTTTTTCGTTTTATCAACCTCAACATCGACTATTCGTTACGCAAATTTCGCATCATTGCAAGTCTCTTTTTCATCCTCGACCTTCGCCTGGCAAGCATAACTGTGTCTCAGTGCGATGAGGAAAGAAAATTCGTAGACAAACAGAGAGAAAGAGAGAGAGAGTCTATCGGTTTACTCGAGCGAAACGCATGCATAATATCAACGCAGGAGCCGCGCAAACCGATGATTTGTCATACAACCGTGTTGCAATGAGAAGTTGAGCGAAATTCCTTCCCGACAAAAGTAAACTGCCGCGAAATGTAAAATACAAAATCGATTTCTCGTTTATGCGGCGCAAACACGCTCTTGCATAACGTGTCCGACAATAGAACCAATGTAAACAGCAATCGTGGCGGTTTTGATAAGTCATGTTGATTCAAGCGAGACCAACAGACTTTACTTACTTAATCGATATTTTTGTAATCGATTGTAGGTTGTATTTAGCCAAGCGTCGACACGTCAACAGTGAATGCACGATTCTTTCGTTTTATTAAAAATATTAAACTACTTCTGAAGATATTCTTGGACATGATCGTATTCGTCCGTAACCTGTTTGGTTAAACTACATCGCGAAGGCTTGAAAATGACTGCAAAAGTAGAATAGGCAAATTATAAATTATCGAGATTTTTAAGTAAGACTTACAGTAAAAAAATAAAAAAAAAAAGATCTTCAAATTCGAAGCATCGAACAACAATTTTCTCCGTTCTTGACTTTCATAGTTACAGGACCACTCTGTAAGTTCTTTGTGCATGATTCTGTAATATAATTGACATTGCAATGGAAATAATTAATAGTTCGTTAGAATGTGTAACAAACGTGCTAACTCGTAAATCACGGAGCATCGTGCATCAAGAAAACGTGTTTTAGGAGAAAAGCGGAAGCTTCCTTTTAAATGATTCGTTCGAGCGAGGGCAATCTTCAAACATCTCTGCACCCCTCGCACGGTGGGAAGCGAGCATGTTAAAAAAGCTAGGAAGTTTTTGTCTCGGTGTTGAAGGCCCGTTTTTAGGCGGTAGAACAGATTCATCCGTCACGGCTGTGAGACTTCCGTTCTTTGTTTGCAGTCTCTATTTCAGCAAGCAGCCACGAGGGAACACCTCAGAGCGTGGTCGTTCGCCACGAAATTACTTTCATTTCCTCTCCTTCGATAACGAGCGTCGTGCCACGCAGAATGAAACAAAAATGCCATCTAGTTAATTTTTTTTTTCGCGAAACTGTAAGAATTATCTTCCCCCCCCCCGCTAACTGAATTAACACAAATATACATCCATTTTTCTGACAATTACGTTAGAAAAGCAAAAAGATCGAACTTCAATGCGCTGTTCCTATTTATGACAGTTGCAGAAAAAAAATTAATCGAAATTATTATTTTAGTTCTAGTATTAAAATCAATTTTAATAGAATATAAAATAATAATGTAAATTCTCGGCGAATTTCTTAGAATTTAAACTCAACTTTTTTTTTTTCTTTTTCTCAAAGGTTTGATTTTGAATACGAGAGAATAAAAATAACATCTCAATGATGTTTTTTTTATTACAGAGACAAGTCAAGGTTGACGTTCTGTCGTGAGGAATTTGATTCGATTTCTATCAATGCAGATTGCATTGCGATCGGGACAACGATAGACGTCAATTCGAGAATAGAACGATGACAATGTAGTTGTAATTCACGTGTTGAACAATACGATTTCGTTTTGATCGAATGTGTTTCGGAAACGTTGAATTTAGGTTTCCTGTACACACTGTAAATCGAACAAGGTTAATGGATCGTTTCCTCTGTCGATCATGCAATTATGATGGAAATTTTAGCAAATTAGAATGCTCGGCACGGTTAATTGATATCGTTGAACGATTTAACACTGGAGGAAAAGAAAAAAGATTCTTCAGTGGGTCTTCGAAGAATATAATTAACTCGTCGATACCTTTATATCTATCATTAAGCCGAAGATTTATTGAATTCTAATATTCATCTGTGTTTATTGAAGAGTGGACGCTTTATATACAGTCAATCATAGTGTAGCAATACACACTGTTTGTATCGTTTATTGTGAAATTTTCAAAAGGTGAGTGTAAAAATTGAGAACATCAAATTTCAGATTAATCACCTTCACCAACGTTAATAAAGCAAATTAAAAATGTCTACAGATATCTTTCGATCGCGGACAAAAAGAAACGAAGAATCGCATCCAGTGTAACAACGACGATCAAGTATTTCACGCGCTATTGTGTCAGTAAATGATATTCCATTGATGCTGCACGACCTATCCTGAAACACATTACGTAAACACATCCTTTAACTCTGAATGTAAATTCATATTGGCAGAGGCACAAACAAGATGAAAATGTTCATCTTTTTATCGTAAAGCGCACCTCATAAACTATCGTTAACGTTTTAAATATCTCGACAAATAACAAAGGTTCAAGCCAGCCTCCTCGAGTAAACTCATAAATATTCAATTGATCTTCTGCGCATAACCGCCAGGTTTCGGTGGTCTCAAAATTAGGATCTAAATATTCGAGGAACGATTTCAATGGACAATTTCAGTCTCATCGAAGCAAGCTTATTTTGCAAAGAACTTGCAGTAGAACTGAAACGGAAGGATGAACAAGCTTCTCTTTTTTAATTGTTGCAACGCATAAATATTGATGCAATGATCCCGAAATACTTTTCCTTTTCTTTGACACTTGAGTCACTTGAGCTGTATTGTTACGAGCTCTGTTCGTAGGTATTTCAAATCTTTCGCGTGGTTTCGCGACCTTTACGTACGGTGAAATCGTGATTGACATCAAAGCGACGTTACGTAAAACTACTTGCATAGTTAGATCGTACGCACCTCTTGCAGGACGAGTTAATGACGTACGTGTGATAAAAATCTTGAAGCATGCTAGATGATTCCGATCACAGACGATCTGTCATAGATAAATGTCATTCAAAAAAGCGTCATTCCGCGAAAATAAACTTTGCCAGAATATATATAGAGGATGGTCAGCGAGAAACTGAAGGTTTTGAAAAAGTCATAATTTTGTGAGCAGGGAAATGATGGTCATTTGAGGGATGTTGATTTTCACACATAACGCTGAAAAAATCCATTAATTATATTTCCAAATAATCTAATAAAAAATTTAAAAAAATGTGTGTTTGTAAAAGTTATTTTTACATATATGTGAAATATACATAATTAATAAATTTAGAAAACAGATGGTCATATTTGGATGTGTCACGAATTATGATTAATTGAAAGTCGTTTGTCAACTTTCTCTCTGGATACGATCTTTGCGTTACAAGATTTTTCAAGATTTAGAGTTCAAATTAAAAGTTTGTAATAATCGTGGTGATTGTACTCAGAATGTTTGTTACGTATCTTCCCATAACAGCCTAATTATAGTTTCATTGCAGTATATAAAAAATATAAAAGTATATAAAAAATATAAAAGAAAGATTTCAAAGCTAAAATTCGTCAGTATTACAGAATAAATAACGTGTTATCTTATTTTTCAGAAATTTGTTTTCGAAAGAAGAGAATAAATATAAAATTCAAATGAACCCTCACTACCCCGTAATATATAGATGACTGAGGATGAAACAAAACGTATCTTTCTCTCTCTTTTGATCAAGAAAAGAAGTTGATAGTCTCTTACTTTTGTTCTGTTGCACGACTCGATGATATTGTTATATTTCGCGAGTTCGTGAATCATCTGTGTCCTATGCTTAAGTGAACATTCTCGCGAACACATTTGCACGCACGTATGTATTTTACGTTACGGGCAAAAAGAACAGTGAACAAGCCACAGAAATAGCTTGTGACTCAATATTTAGGCAGCAACTGATTTGCCACAGTACATTTAGCATAAATAACCACGTGAGTTGAAAAATCGATGATCTACTTGAGCTACAAGTGCAGCCCGATAACCATGATTCGCGCAGATCAATTTACAAATTTTAAATTCTAGTAGGATTTCGGTGTTGGGAAGTTGCCAACCAAAATGTGTCTTCAGTGTCAAAATTTTCTGACCTTGAGATAATTTCAGATGGTGTCTACAAGGTTGGCTCAACTTTCTCTGCCTTCGAACTTCTATGCTCTGAACTGATTTTAAATTTCTTCTCGCTGTTTCAAGTCTATGTTCCGACTGGATTGATCGATTTTATCCAAGATTGATCTTACATGCATCAGATGCAGATAAAAACTGCGGCATAACCCTTCGCCTACTGTGCCGGAGTCACAGTTTTGACCTTTGCTGGGAGTTGCTTGTGTTAGCGATCGCACTAACGCACGAGCATCATGTGGCTGTGCGCCATGTGTTTGCCAAATTGCCGAAGTGACGGCGACTAAAGACGAAAAAAATCAGTTTCTGATAACGTTCTGAGGAAGAAAGAGCTGTACAGCAAATAGAAGTAATTTTTTATTTCAAAGTTTATTTCATATTTCAGTGTTTTTATTATTGTTTTAATATTTTAGTATTAAGTATTTAATAGTTTGTATTATTTTTGTTTTTAGCATGTAGTATTTTATACTATTTTCGTATTTAGTATTTTGTATTATTTTTGTATTTACTATTTAGATTTTAGTTTTTAGCACTATTCTAATATTTTACTATTTTCATTGTTAATTTACTGGTTTTATTCATATTTTTGTTCTTTTTATTACTTTTATCCGTTGTTCCCATTTGTGGACGCATGTCTTCATTGCCAACGAGCAATTGTTCCTTGTCTTCTTTCGCTCAATTTGCACAAGACGTTCCTGACAGTGACATAAATGTAGAGTAAATATAAATAACTTTATTTTGACTATTATTTGTTCCTTATACTTCTACATGTTCCTATATGAGTCGGGTGTCTGGTACAATATCAGTGAGGACCTCGGTCTCTAGCGACCGTTACACTTTGTACAGTATCGGTAAGCCGTCTGGACGACCCTAAATAAGTATTAGTGAGATATCCGTGTGAGTCAGAAATGACTCCAGCACTGGACGTCGAGGTTCAATAGTCGGAGGGTTAAAAAGTTGCTGAAAAAGACTCATTTCTAATATGAAAATAACTACATCTTTGAATTAACTCGAAGCACAGTTCAGCATTAACTCTTGTGTGATAAAAAGAAGGGGTTGTTTAAAGTATTGTGGAACAGTTATTTCTGTACAGAATTAATTGTTACTTCAAAAAGGAATTCATTTCAGTTACAAAGTACATATTAATTGATTACAAGGTAAGACAATCTTTTTTCACTACATATAATGTCAGAAATAAGAGAGAATATTTTCCAGCCATGACTCCAAAGACCTCCAGAAAAGGTAAGCCAAGTAGAAAATTTGTATCATTAAAAGGAAAATTAGAAATTCTTAATCGGTTGAAATCTGCTGGTAAGTTAACATCTCTCTAAGAAATTTAACAAAAATGAATCAATAATTCGCACAATTAGGAAAAATGAAAGTAAAATAAGAGCTAGAGCTTCTGCTGGAACATCATAAGAGCAAAATAAAAGCTAGAGCAATTATATGGATAGAAGACAGTAGGAAGAATATTCTTTTAATACACTCATTTATAATAGAACAGGGAAAAGAAGACTACTGTAGTTGCAAATGAGTTTCGTAATTCTGATGTTTCTTTTAGGTATAAATTGCTTTTCCTCGTGTCCAGCGAGTAAAGGAAGAAGTAAAAGGGGAACCACATTATGTATCGCTGTAAATATAAATTTATTGAAGTCTTAAGGTGCTTACATTGAACAAAAGAACATACGGCAAACTGAACGATTTAAGTACACCTATATTCGCCGTATAAATATTATTTTACATCTATGGTGGATTTATTTATGATGTATTAACATATGCCTATATATAATCTGTGTACAAACTGATGGTAACGCCACACATATATATGTATATATATGTATGTATGTATATATATGTATGTATATATACATACATATATATATATATATATGTATGTATGTATGTATATATATGTATATATGTATATATGTGTGTGAATATACATATACAATTGCGTGTAGAAAATACAATATTCTCGATGGATGTTTTATTTGATGACAATTTTTATGCCCTGCGCAACGTAACTCCACGATACTCGAGTTTTGTACTTATCTTTACGTACTATATTTTTACGTAATGTGTACATTTACGCATCATTTCGAGGAATTCGTGTCAACAACGAACATTGCCTGTTTCTCTTATACATGCATGAATGGTCTTTCCCTTTTCCAAGGATATCATCATCCGTCGTGAAAATGGTGAGCATGAGTTATTTAATCGCTTATCTTTCGATCAATTTAAAAGATAAAAATTGCTCGACAATATGTCGAAAAGTCTTTTATTGTACTCTTTATTGCATTTTGTTTAGAATAACCTAATAATAATCAGATGGACGAAAGCATGTATACTAGATGACGTTCTGCGTGTGTTAAGAAAAATCGACGACGGCTCAACATTATATTTACAACTCGAAAACTCTTAATGGATAGGGGAATACGACGTCATTCTTGCATAGCAAGATACGACTTACCTCGACTTTGATACAGTAAAAAAAGAAATTGAATGATCAATTGGTTACAAAATTATCTAAATCGTAGAAACTAGAAAGAAAATGATTTCTCTTCGTGAGAAATAATCGAGAATACATTGCTGATGTTCCCTGAACCTAAATATCTTTACGAGTAATTGTCCTGATATGAAACAACGTTCTCGCTAAAGATCAACATCCAGCGAATTGTTAAAAACTAGTCGCACTATATACAAAATCTTAAAAAGAAAACGATAAAAAGAAAAACGCAGATAAACAAAAAATATCTTCAATTCTTTTGAAAGAAATAGCTTCCACGAGGAGGTACCTTCTCGAAACGTATGTACTCTACGTTTTCTGATCATCCCTGACACGTCTATTATTGTTCCCATAAAAATCAATCGACGAATAAAATCGGTTCATCAATCAATTTTCCAAAACTCGACGTCTGGTCAATTTCTTCTGAGTGCCTCTTTCGAAGCACTGCTGGAGAGATTCTGAACGTAACTTACGAAATATCCAGTGAATTTGTTTACGCAAGTTTCATGTATATCGTACGGTCCCTCATCTTGCAATGCTTCAACTCTCTAAGAGCTCTCTGTGCTTCACTAGGTGACGCGAACGCCACCCTAGCGTCACCCGTAGGCATACCTCTTTCATTATATCGACGTATGACGTTTTCCCTTTTAACATCAAAGTCGCCGAAGAACTCGATGATTTCATTAATATCGGCTTTAAAGGGAACGTTCTCTAAGGACAATACGCAACCAGGTTTGCCAAAACCTTCTACGTAATCCATGGAGCTTGGATGCCGACCTAACATGTGTCTAGGTATACCCATTAAACCAGGAGGGCACCTAGGTCCGAATCCAGAGTTACCAAAGCGGGGCAAGTGATTCATAGGTCCAGAGAATCGCGGTCGTTGTTCCTGAAGTGGTGGAAAATGCTGCTGTTGCGTCTCCATGATCTGCGGATCCACCATTCCCAATGTTTCCAACATTTTAGCTCGCGGGACTAATTCTATGGTTGGTACGTTTTTTCCGAATGGCAGACCATTTTTTGCTGTGGCTCTGAGAGCCTCGTCCGCCGTGTCGAACTCGCAGAAACATTCGCCAGCAGGTTTCCCATTCTGATTGAGCAGCATGTGTATTCGATGGGGCACGATGCCAATGTCAGAGAAAAAGTCCAGAATGTCACGGTCGATGGTTTGGAATGGAAGACCCCGCATGATAACGCAGTCCGAGCTGGTGGTCTGATTCATGCTATTCTGCTCGTGGTCACGTTTCGCTTGAGCAAACTTCTCCTCGGTGATCGCTGTCGCGGTCACGGGTTTATTGCCGATTTTTAAAGATGTGTTCACCGACGCTTTTGCATCCTCTATTCTAGCGAATTGCACGTAGGCCACACATTGAACACTTCCGGACTCCTTGGTACTGGTGATGAACAGATCGTTAATCTTCCAGTCGTGGAACAATTTGGCTATATCCATTTCTTTAGTAAAGGACGGCAGATCGGTCAATAAAATACAAGCGGAGGATCTGACATCCTCTATCCCGTCTTCTCCACGGTCTCTTTCCTTTTCAGGGGAGTACGAATCCACCGCTTTGTCGAAAATACTTTCGTCAAGGTGCAGCACTTCCACTTCTGATCCTCTGACGAATCTAGTCGTGCTCAGAGCAAGCTCTTTACCCTCAGCTTTGCTAAATTTAACATAAGCAATACCAACGCGATTGCCATGGTTATCGTTAATTAACTTTAGTCCATCTTTTCTGATATATATACCTTGAAACGCATGACGAACGTCATTGTACGTAGCGCTTAACGGCATGTTACGAACCTCCACGCAGTATCCGCTTCCTCCACTGTTCTTACTCTCATTGGAGAACCTAGAGCTGTTCGTCGAGCCACGGTTCCCTCTGTCGTTATCAAAATTGAATTGAGAGTTGTTTGCTTGGAAAGCATGTGGATTGCGACGCCCTTCCAATTCTTGTACCTTGTTCAGAAAAGGGTTGTTTGGTCTGATTCCTGGCCTGTAGTTTAGAGAACCGTTCGAACCATACATATCGGCTCCGAACTGGCCTGATCTGCCAGGGAACCTAACTTGATCCATTCTAGCCTGCTCACTTTGGTTCCAAGGCTCCTTTGGTCTGCTCAATGCACTCACTCCTGTGGTCAAGTTGGGTAGACTTGATCCACCCACGTTCTGGGACAATGGGTTCATGCCCACAGTGTGACCGAGAGTCTGCATATGCGACTGCATCAAACCTCCGACACCGTTTATCCCATTTATAGGAAATTGACCTTGTTGAAGCATCGATTGCTGACCAATCACTGAATTGCCGAATGTCATTGAACGTGTTTCGCCATCTTGCGACAACGCAGCCACTCCTGCGCCTAAAATTCCAGGCGCCAGCATGGCAGCTTGCATCTGTGTTTGCGGTGGAACCTCCCATATACCATTTTCCAATGGTTTCTTCCCACCAGCCACGGGTTTATCTTTATGAAACTGTCCTACACAAACTACGTCATTATTGTCGTCGTCGTTAGAGTCCTTTCGACGTTCTCCTGTCGAGTTACGCTTCGCATCTCTGTCCCTGGATCGCGTACGATCTCTGGATCTGGATCTGTCACGACGACGACGTCTATCTCTTCTGT
Organism: Frieseomelitta varia; assembly: GCF_011392965.1. Classification (NCBI taxonomy): domain Eukaryota; kingdom Metazoa; phylum Arthropoda; class Insecta; order Hymenoptera; family Apidae; genus Frieseomelitta; species Frieseomelitta varia. The sequence continues at coordinate 379,656 of NW_025110707.1, forward strand.
CTCTCTCTCTGTCTCGCGATCTACTTCTGTCACGACGCCTACGATCTCGTCCTCTATCTCTGTCTCGCCTGTCTCTATCCCTGTCACGATCGCGGGATCGAGATCTGTCCCTAGATCGCGATCTGTCTCGTCTGTCCTTACGGTCCTTGCTCGATTCACTGTCGTTGTCTTTCTCTTTCTCTCGTCGGTCGTTAGGTGACCCAGGCTTTTGAACAACCGCAGGAACAGCGACTGGTGCTGTCTGCATGAAGGACTGGAGGCTCAGTGTCTGTTGTCGGGCTGCCTCAATCACTTTTTGCATCTCTGTCCGCGAGCTAAGCAGCAACTTTATCTTCATCTCCTTGATCTTGCCGCCATCGTGCATCATTGCCTGTCGAGCATCTTCATCGGTGCTGCAAATTGCATTTAGTTTATAAGGGATTGTATTTTTGTACGTGTTTAAGTACAGAGGTGATTTTTTTTTTTTTTTTTTTTTTTGCTTAAATCCATTTAAGTGTTTACAATATTCCTGAATAGAAAACAATTCGGTTCAAGAAGAGGTAATAGGATTAAATCGGGATGAATTGTGATAGTGCACGCGAAATGGCAGATTGTAAAGTGGGATCAATGTTGATAGACTTATAATGGGATTAATATTAATATTAATGTTCTTTACCTGAAAGCAATGAAAGCGTCTCCCAACTCGCCGCCAACAATGTGCACCCCTCCTTCCGGGATGCTCAAGCCTCTGAAGAACTGGCGGATATCCAAAGCGTTGGCGGACCATGCCAAGTTCTGTAGTCTAATTATGACACTCATTTTCAACGAATCTGTAACCAAGGCGAAGAACTCGAATTAAACGGGGGCAGAAAGCGTTCTGTGCATAACGTGCAAACTTTTCTTCAAAATTATACACGGAATAATTGACGATAATTAGACGACTGATGAACAAAATTGGGAAATAAAAATATAATTTTTTTCGTTACTCTTATTACTTCTTTTTTATCATTATTTTTATAGATTAATACATTTATATGTACTCGCATACGGGCACTTTCAATATCAGTTTTCGAAGTGCAGCATAGCGTTTATGACGGTTCTTAATTATTCAGTTTCATTCTACCGATGAATTAAAAAAAATTCTTTAATTATCCTGTTTTCTTTTTTGTTATCAACGTTCAGATATTAAACATTCATTTTATACGAAAGTTCATTTTTTGTAGATCTCTGAATTCGATTCAAATACGGAAAATTAATATCCGTCGTCGTTAATTCGGTTTCATTAATGTTTCAGGGTGTATGAGAATTAAAATTAGAGACACGTCAAAGTAACGAGGCGATTTAACATCTAGGAAATTCGGTAATTTGATTTAGATACGGAACATTAATTAAGGAGCTTGAGAAACTAACAAAACGCGGGCGAACCGCGCAGAAATAGCGAATTTCATTTCCAAGAATGTGAGGAGGCATAATCAACACGCGAAACCCGATTAGTTTGAAGCACAGGGAAACAGGAACATCAATCTCGTAAGCTTTCGAGCAGTAGACGAACCTCGAAGATTTTATCGATCGTATCTCTTCCATCCTATTTAGCGAAGAATCCCAAGGATTTACATTTCGGGATTTCAACCTTGTTTTTCTGATTATACTAATCTGATAAAATAAATTCAATTCTTAACAAGTTTCAATTGTTTCCGACAGAGTCAATGAAATAGTTAGCAAACTCAATTAATAATCAAATTATTATTAGACTCCTCCTATAATTTTTGATAACAAAGAATAACGATAATTGCGATATAGATACTGTTGTGATAATTTATCAACCACTATTAACTTAAAAACTCTTCATTCTTCTATATATTTCCATCATCTTCTATTAATTTAATATTGTTGTTCCACGAGAAGCTTGTTAAATTGATAAAGGCAAATTAATTTGTTTTAGCTCTCGCAGTAATAACATAATAACGTTTTAAAAATATGATTGCATCGTTAATAAATAAATTGCTCCCCAATTCTGCTATAACTTCATGCATGTTTTTATTTGTTGGTCAGTTACGAATTGTTGCTATAACATTATATGTATTTTATAACATTATATGTATCTATATTATATGTATTTATAACATAATATGTATCTATATTATATGTATTTATATCATTATATGTATCTATATTGTTTTATTAACAATGTGCAGTCTACTTCTGTTAAATATTATGCCTTAAATTAAAAAAAATTGAACTTTGATTATCTATGATTGTTTGCTTCGCAGATTAACAAATGTTTCCAATTGTAAAGGGTTAAAGTAGCAAATAGCGGCGTCGATTGATGCAGTGACTCTCAAAGAGACATTCTTAGTTTTTAAAATTGATATATTTTATACTAGCCAGGCTAATATCTACTAAGTTAATATTATAGAATCACTTCGTGATCCATACTATAGAATGCTTATCAAATATTTCAATTTCAAAATCACTTAATCCTTAAAAAAAAAAAAAAAAAGAAATTGATAAAATTACATATTTATCGATCGGTTTAACAGCTAAATCAATCCATCCGTAGATGCAGTATGGAGTCTGGAAATAATCTCTCCCCATTTTTTGCCGTCTTTCCTCAAATAGTATAATGAATCTCGAGCCTTGCGAGGATATTGATTATACCTATCGTTTAAATGTTTTTTATACTGTAACTATCCTATAATGGATTCATCGATTATAGTGCCACGAGTATATTCTTAACAAATTTTCCTTTTTAATTCAAATATATATATGCATAAAAGTAAAGATCATAAAATATAAACTACATTTAATTAATCCAATTATTTTCAACGAGTTTAATGTTTCAGAAATAGAATAATTACAAGGACTTTTAAAGGCTTCAAGAGATCCAAATTTGTTTACATTATACATGTAGCCAATGTATACTACTTTATCAACAGGTACAGCGTTTCAAAAATCTTTAACTTATGATCTTGCTATTTAAGTTCCATCCACTGTACGGTCACGTTGTACATTTTTATTAGGTACATTTCTTATTTTTAGAGCTTACGTGTTTAGAAGTCGCGACGTTTCAGTTTCAAGATCATAAAATTGTTCCAAGTATAGTAATCAATATAATACACGTGATTACGAGATGTGTCAAAGTTCACGCGTCCGTGAATTCAAATGAAAAACCTGAAACCCGATTAAAAATTCGGAAGGGTAAAAACCAAAAAAAGTCTGTCATATTATATGTGTGTGTGTGTATACGTATGCTTCGATTAGATTCCTATTGGAGAGTGCAGAATGTTGCATATTTATAAGTCTGCATGTCAGTGTATATCAATTGAAATGCTTACTCGACGCTTTAATGCTGTCACTGCCGATCAGATTTTCATTGTAATAAGTCATACAGCGACATGACAGAACAGAGAAGTCAAAGCAATTATGCCACGTGTGTCAAATCAAAGGATATACAAATTCTTTAATACAAGGACCTGAGGACTTCTTGGTACAAGAACGTGAACGTCCTGGGTGAACGCCATAGAACAAGTGTACAATTTTCTATGGGGAGTGAATTACAATTAAAATATTTAACTTACAATCTTTCCTCCTTGTGCTTTTAATTCACTGAAATAACAATCGATGTTAAATTGAAAAATAGGAATGGACTGTAGCGAATTTTATAAGTCTAAGAGAATTTTGAATATTTAGCGAGGTCCTCTTCAAGACATAACGTTTTAAAATCTGTAAAAATACGAAAGTTTGTACGTGTAATTGGTGAAATGAGTGAATTGATAGAAATCTGCGAAGTTACAAAAAGTCATTCAAAATTATGTGAATGCATCGATATGTAGAAAGCATAATTTACATATTTATAAAATTTCTATGAGACAGACATCAGAAAATTCAGATATTACATAATTGAGAAGAAATTATTTAAGAGATTTATTTAGGATTTATATAAAGAATACATTATTTTCAAAATAATATATTAATGATTTGCGTGACGGATTAATTTCTTTCTTTCATTTAAGTAAAAACCTATATGAAACCTATTACAGTGACTTGTCATGCTCTGTTCCAATTGACACAACTACAAGTTCCAGTACTTTCTCCGCGCATCGATTAAAAGCATGAATAATAATCGGCGAACAAAACTCTGTGTCTACTGAATAAAAGATTTTGAAAAATCGATTTTAATTGGTTCTTGCTGTTCGACAACGTGTACAGGATAGTTTTATAACGTTATTGTTCCTTGAAAGTGACGGAATGCTTAAAATTTATAACTCTTTTTATACAAAGTAAATAAAGAATTGTTTTTAATTTCTTATGAATTTATATCGTTTTAAAAGTCTTCTGTATTTTAGGTTTTAAAATGTTGACTCTGCGAGGATTTCGTTTTTTAACTGGCAACTGAAAATCATTTTACCAGATATTTCCTATTTTGTTAATCATTTTTTCAAAACAATTTGAGAGTTGCTTAATTTGCAGTGCTTGCTCGTTCTTAACAGACGAGGCAAATATTAATTATTTAATGATACTAGAAAAAGAACGTAACGCAGATAATAATAACATCTACAAATAATAAAATAAATTTTCATTACTTGTATCACAATATCACAGTAGTGACGTAATGGAAAGTAGCCAATATCATATTTTAAATCCCAAACAGTCTTCTGCTATTTCTACTCCTTCTAATCATTACCTAAACTAATTCCATAACACGATTTACTTATTTTCCAGCTGATGCAACAAAAGAAGAGAGACGATCAATATCAATCTATTTTTGAAGTTTATTCTCGAAGACGAGGGACTTGGCAATAACAAGACAATAGCTTTTGAACATTTTTTCCCTTCTCGCAATGATTACGTTGATCACCGATAGGAGCACAGAAATATTTTTGCTTCTCAGCCTGCGTTCTTTTTAAGCCAGCTAGTCGTTGTTTATGAAGCGTTATAAAATCCCGGACGTTCCACAGGAGCAAAACAGAGCAAATTCCACACACGTGTACCGGAAGCATTTATTGTTTTAACGGATTTCACGTGCACTAAAACTCTCTCTAACTTTAAGTTAGAACCATAAATCCGTGAACACATCGTCGAACGATTAATAAACAGTCATCAAATCTTATATTTTTACATAGCCATTCGAAAAAGTCAATTATTTTTAAGTGTTGTTATTGTCGGTATTATTATTATTATTATTATTATTAATAAGCACGGTCCAACGTGTATAAGAAGTTAATTAAATCTTCCATTAAATAATGGAACATGTACATAGAAATATTAATTAAAAATTTCGTTTGCAAGCACAAGTGAAATTAACACGTAGATCAATAGTAGGATCAGATAAAATGCAACTAGCATTAACTGCTAGTTAATTATAATTGATAAGCGCGACTTGAAGGTAGCAATGCTGAAGTTTTTATTTTATTTATTTTATCCACCAAATAAATCATGCCTCTCCTATAGCAAAACAAACATCTGTAAGACGTTACCATTATATCAATGGATTTAGATATAAATCGAGATTTATACACCACCGTTTAACACTTTCGCCATTGTTGAAATTTCAATTTAGGTGCAACAACAGAACAACGACACAATGGTCCTCGTTTTTTTAGCGCAGTGACTTGGCAGTATCCGACAAGAAACAAATATATAACGTTGCCGTCAGCAGCATTATAGAAACAATTGAAAGGACATAAAAAAAAAATGTGTGTATGTATGTGTATGTCAATAGCAGTAGAGAGCAGGTTGAAAGACATTCAATAGATTTTTTTTTTATATGAAATCCGACAATGCACAAAATGCATACAATGCCTGAAACTATAGAAAATGTCCAAAGCAGAGTACCGTTTATAATTTTAATAGATGAAACAGACAGATTTTTACAGAAGTCTTACTACTTCAGTTACGTTTATAAAGAAATAAGCTTGTAGTCAGGCCAGTGATGAGTAACTACGACACCATGATTTTCTTATCAAGAAAAAAAAAAAAAAAAAAAAATACTTAACTTACTCTTATATTTTTATAATATTAATCATGATGGAATTATCGATTACTCATAACGTCGTAGTCACCACAAATTCAACGCAATCTCACGTTTCAGAAATCCATACCGTTCTAAAAAAAGTAATGAAACCCTCGGTATATTCGGATTTCAATACTGCTGCGTGAATACCTTCTTAAATGCAAACCTTAAAACTTGATTTCACGTTCTTACTCGAGACTGATCTCAAAGGTGAGTCGTGAGATTCAATAAATTTATGGATAGGATTCTTAGATTGAAAAAAATTTACAGAAACCTATGTCACTACATCGTATACACTACGTCGACTTCATTTTCAGAATATTTCCATTTGCGTAAGGACACAGATACCTAGAATTCCAGATTCAGAGCGCCAGTTGCAAGTAGAAAAAAGTCGAACGAGTCCCCGAAAACTGCATGTATTAAGTCAGCAGTCTGTAGATGAAAATTCCACGCAAATTTAGTGCTCACACTTGGTAGTCGATTAGTCGATTCTTGACAGAGTTAAATCGTCCTCTCAAATCATCTACCTCGAGTGCCTTGAATTTAATCACAGCTTTAGTTAAATCATATTTAATGTGCTTGCTTGTTATAAGTTTGAATTTATACCAATATAAGAATTTTCTCGAACGATTTTCGACTTCCGAGCTGTAGAATTTCAACTTTATCACAATACGATTTTATTGTGTTCAAAAGTTAATGTTCCGATCATCAGGATCAAGGCTAAGTAAGGATCGAAGCTCGAGCAGATCGTTGATCGTTGTGAAACTTCGTCAAACTTCGCAACTAGAGTTCGTCGTCAGCACGGATCAATGGAAAAATTAATAAGACACGACGATGATGGTAAAATCAGCAACTATCCACCTCAGGTTCCATCCAAACAGCGGTGGCGTATCCATGATGTCACAACAGAACAAAAATATCCATACGAAACGATGACCGCGCGTTTCGAACATTTCTTTTCCTCCCCTTTCAAAATTTCTTTCTCCCTTTCTTTCTTTCTCGTGAAGATTTTGCAACAGTGCTGAGCTCCCATCACGGCCAGAAATTCCTTCGAGCGCGTATTAAAGATTCGACAATCGTCTAAAAACTTTCGAATGCGCGCGGAGATCCTTGAGCAGAGTTTCAACTGAAACATCCGAATACTCGCTGAAAATTGGCAAGGAATTCGTCGAGTTTGGCGCGCGTGCTTCTTACTTCCGATGAATTCAACGCGTGGAAAATATGAACGCAAACGTGTTATTAATATTAATAAAAAAAATATATATATATATATATTTAAAGTAAAATTGAATAATGGGCAGGGATTATTATTAATACGAGTTCACGTGGATTTTTGATCGCGTTTAAGGATGGTTCCCTCGAAGGGAGTAGTTCTCATTTAAAAACCTGTTTATTGTATTCTTGAAACGAGAACCGGACATCCTTGAACGTAAATCTAATCCAAGGTGTACGTAGTTCGACCCAGTCGAATTTAACGTAGTTTAGAATTTGCTGTGCAAGTGTATCATTGCGTATTATTAAATTGCAATTTCATTTTTAATTAGAACGACAGATTTGTTTTCTCCTTTCATTTCGGTAAAGTTTCCCAAGACAACGTGTACGTATGTTTTCTTTTCCTTTTCTTCTTATAGTAAAATTTACGGAGGTAGAGGAAGGGGGAATAGGTCGATGTATCGGTCCGAAATCGCCGCAATTCGAAGCTGGCTGCACGTGTTCAGCTTGAGCACAAAAGAGAGGTCGTACCGGTACAAGAAAAAGAAATCCAACGAGACAAAACGGAGACTCGCTTCCATTCAGCAGGCTTTTATACCGCCAATACGAACTGTAGCTGCATCAACTTGTAAGCATTCACGACGACGACCAAGACACTCGTTTCTCTCTCTCTCTCTCTCGCTCGCTAGTTTGTTACAAAACCTTATCTATTTTTAAATTGTTGAAAAATTCGAAACTTCATTTGTATTCATATTTTCTACATCTAAAAATGAGTTTATCGAAAATTTAATTATTTACTCACATGTACACTCTTACAAGTGTGTCTACATGATTATGAAACAAAAGAAGTTTCGAATATCATGAACAATCCCGAAGCTTCGACCGTTCAATGATAACGTGACCGCGTTAAGAAAGCATGAGCATAACTATTAGAAATATCGATGCAAACAGTAGCAAAATTTTCTCCGTCTCTATATGCACGATTGTACGTCGACAGTAATACGATGTACCGTAGTGTAGACATAACTTGATTGCCACAGTCCATGTATACACTCGAGCGGTGTGTCTCTTCTTATCGTTCAGCATCAGAATTGACACTTTCTGCGACGATTTCTTAATTTTACGTGTCCAAGAACGTTGTTTTCAGTTCTAAGGTATTATGTACATGTTTTACGTTTGACATTTAGAGACGAGTAATCAGATTACTTTTTTTTTTTCTTTTTAAATGAAAGTTTGTTTTACTATTGTTTTACGATTGACGCAATTTATGTAGTTTAATTTATTACGAGTACGTAGATAAAACGAGGATCGTAATTTCCAAAACTTGACGCCACGGTGCCGGATAGTGATTCACATTGTTATCAATGCACTTCTCGTTCAGTGGATAAGCGTGTCTTAAATCAAAGGAAACAAACTGCACTTTGTAAACCGGTGCAGTGCGTAAAGTATGCGACAGGAAGAACAGAATGTTAGGAAAATTTTTGTTGCAGAGTAATTCTCGATGACCTGTGTCCACGCAGAACATGCAACGGAAATGCACTTGAATGAGAAGGCGATGACTCCCAGCTTTCAAGGGCCTTGCAAGAGAAATGGACCTTGCACTTCACAGCAAAGAAGAACCGGGAGAGGGGAATGCAGCAGATATCCCACGCCAGCTTTTTGCGCTCCGCTTAACTTATACTCAGTGGAATAAGCTATGTAGGTAAAATCACGATTTCTATACCTAAACGCCCTTTTTGCGCGACTTCCATTTTATTCTCAACTGGACTTCAATGTTTTCCGCTACTTCTTTTGCAGCGAAGTAAAACTTGGTTTGTACGGTAAAAATAGATGATTGTATTAAATCTCTTAATTGTTTTCAACAAATTTCTGTTGCAACAGTAGTTGTGTGAATGTAAAATACGCATTTTAATTTGAATATTGCAAAATATATTAATACTTTATTTGTGTATAGTTTTCTTATTTGTATGCATAAACTTACCTTCTTTTTATGCATAATAAATGAAAGAAAAAAAAACGATCATAGTTGCTTCATATTTAAGGTATTTAAACGCGTACAATGAAATAAGGATTTTACCAAAAATAAATTTATATGTTTAAGATGACAAATACATACTTTAAATTCAATTTTATACAACATGAACAGAGTGCATGATTATAATTATCTATATTAACTTTTAACAAAAATAAAAATTTGCTTGTAAAAAATCTTTTTGCTGAATTTACTCATATACTGTGCAAAAATGAGAAGTATACGCAAAGGAATGTAGGTTTGATTATTTCTAACATACTCAACAAAATCATAAAGATAAGAATACATAATTCATCAAAAATATATATACATATATAAAATGAGGTCATATAATATAATATAACTATGAATGACAAAAGGGACTATTCCCATTATTCATCATTGTTGTCTCATAGTACTTCTCATCTCAGCATTATATGTAATTCAGTACTGTTCAAGTTCATGATAGGTGTATTTCAAAGAAAGTTATTAATTTTTAAATTTTATGAAGATAAGTTTATAATGTCAGGATGATTATCAATAAAAAAAAAAGAAAAAGAAGAAAAAATGAAGAACATATAAAAGACTGTCATGCAAATGTATAGTGTCCTTCATTTCTATGCAATATTTTGCTTCTGATCTCTTTATTATTCCCAATGTTACTTACCATTTCTCATTAGATAGCATGAATATATAATGAAAAGAAAATATATTTTGCATGAAATATAAATTTAAAATGGTGCTTAGCTCTCAACGACCATCTTGGAATGTTCCAAGACAATGAAGAACTAAATGAGCCTGTAGTAAAATCACAACACTTTCCTCCACAAATATGAGCTAGATTTTATTACATTACTTATGAAGCATTACCTTCTCTTTAGATACTTGAGAAATCTCTTCCTTCTTCACCCTCAGTTAAAATGTACGATGAAAGATAAGAGGTTGATGAAAACAAAGCAGCAAACACTCCATCAGCGAAGGATAATAAAATGGAGAAGCAGAAAAGGAGTCAAGCGCACCATGTCATTGTAATAAAGTCCACTGATGATGCCCAATAATCTGATCTTGACACCTAACACACACTCAGTTGCCTAAGATCCTGCAACACACATCATTTTTTCCATACTGTACCTATAAACTTCTTACAACAAACACTGTAACTATAAAATGAATATAGAGCTTCAATTTCTATTTAATTTCCAACAATATTATTTTAATAATTACATTAGTGTGTTGCTTCTTAACTTTAAAATTTTCTATTAACTTTTACAGGAAATCTTGTTTGTCATGTTAAATTCCGTTATCATATGATATAATACAATATTTATCTATATGTATATAATAGTTTTATATACATGTACATAGATATGTTTAATTCGTGTTATTGTATAAAGAATGATGAGTAAAATTATACAGCAATACATTTATCTATTTATCCACTACTAGTCGACTGTATCTCAAATTCAATTTACGAAAAAATATTTTAATTCTTAAACACACCTCAATAAGAAACATGAATTCCCCACATATCGGTGAGTGCCTTGCAACAGTGTGTGGCACTCAGCAACAAAGCAATAGGAAACTCGACTTTTTGTAGTTTTCGAAACGCGGAAAGAACAGTGTAAAGTAAAGAAATTCCATTTAATGATAATAAAAATAATAGAAAAATGCATGAAGTGTCTTATGAAAGAAAGAGAAAAGAACTCGAGAAACAAAAATTACTTTTACGTTATTCGTTGCCCATCCGCCATTTGTAAAATTTGGAAATGTTGACCGAAATATTTTTGAGAAGTACACCAGAATATATTTTTTTGAGAAACTCACCGAACTTACCGAACTTATAAGAAGAATGCTGATTTTATACGCCGTATACAAATTTATGCACGATAAGAAAAGGATTTTCTTTCTCAATGAACGCCAACGCAAACTCCTCCTGCCTTCAGTCAATTCTGAAATGACTGTCGTTCTCCGTGCGGTCGCTTATGAAAACCCCGTGATGTACACATTGCTGCCAACATCTCAAAACGAAATTCAAGCATTTATTACATTTCAGTTTTATCTGTTCTGTATTTTTATACCGTTATAATTTATAAATAAATGATTTAGATTAAATAAATTGGACAGTCTCATAATTATAAAGTCTTTTTAGTTAATTAAATATACTTACTAAATCGAATCGATCATGTGATATTTGTATTACTGACAGTTTCTAGTGAATAATCTTCAAATGATTTTGGAACGTTGTAGAAAATATTTTAATTAAACTATTAAATCTGATATATTTGATTAGACTGTAATAAATTTGCAACTTTATAATCGTTCCATTTAAGAGACAAATATTATGAAAAATAGCTTTCCAGTTTCCACTAGATTTTAATCACGTGATTTTATTTACCTTTCTCAATCCGATTTGTTCAATAAAATATAGATTTGTATTGTTCAATGCAAGGATAAATTATTAATGTGTTAATGCATTAAATAATAAAAAAAGATTTTTGTATTATTATATGCAAACTATGATTAATAGATATTTGTATGTAAACATATTTTTTGATATTTAAGTCGTGTAATAAATGCTAAAATAATTTATGTATCTGGCAACACTGGTTAGTCCGCGAAACAGTTCGGGATATTCGAGAAGGAACGAAGTGGTTCATTGTGCGCGTAGACGTTGGTGTGAACGGTTGGACGTCGGTCTATAGTATACGAAGTATAGTATACGAAGAAAAATGGCGATGGCAACAACTCAAGTTAAAGGAAGTGGATGGCCAAGAAGAGCTAGTAACAGTTCGTTTGAAGGGAAGGTGGTACAGAACCAGTCTGTAACTATCAACAGGACAGTTAATTTGTAAGTGATAATCAATATGCGACTTAATTACATTATTTTTTAGAGTTAATGTTTTGACTGCCTCTCCTGTAGAACAACTATGGCCGGTTAAGAGACGCTAGCAATTAAAATTATGTTCCTAACACCTTTTAATGCATCTTACATGGTACAACCATGAGACGGCTGTAAATCTTTTCGTTAAGTAATTATGGAAATTTTAAGCAATAAAGTCGATGATATATATCGATTGATTGACCATTCAATAATTCATCACCGACTATTGTAGAACATAACCAATTATCTTAGTGTAGTGTGAAATCTTCGAAATGAAGATGAAGTATTTTTTTTTAAATCAATATCACATATTTTTGTAATTACGAATTAAAAATGTGGTTGTTTGCTTAAAAATTTCCAGATATGAAAATTATACCTTTTGTGCTTTATTTGCGCAAGGTATAAACTTTCAGTAATCAAAAAGCTAAAGAAAAATTTGATTTCCATTACATTACATTAATAAATTTATAAAAGTTGTAGCCATCGTGTATAATATACGTTGGCCTCTTTTATACATTGAATGTATGTTGCGTACAGAAACATGTTTTATTATTTTTCTCACAGTCACCCTAATAATGTGACTGGTAATTTGTAATGCGTATATATTTGAAAATAGTTGTATTGTCATTATTTATTGTTTCTATTTGTACAAACTATTTTGTTGTATATAAAAAGGAAAAAATGTACAAAATAATCTCGCAAATCAGACTACAATGATCTTAGATTTATATAATCTATGGTAGTTAAAACTACAAATATTTGTATTTTTTTTATTAGTAAATTGGCCTCATATTTTACGTAAGATAAATTTTGCAATATAACACTTTTTTATATATGTACATTACTATGAATGTATTTGTCTCAGATAGTTCATAATTATATTTAATTCTTAATTTAAGAAATCTTATGATGTGCACAGATATTGTGAATGTTTTTAATTCTTTTTTACAAAACAAGTAAGTTTTAATGAAATATTGCACATTGCATTTGAGATTTATATCCTTCACTCATGCGTAATTAATAACGTTTCAAAAATGAAACAGTATATTGAAAAATGTAATATATTTATTATACACTTGCAATCATGTCACGAAATATCATTTGATATTTATAAGTAAATGATAAATTCAGTCTGTATAATATAATGAATTATATAGGTATAAGTACTTTAAATATTTATTTATATTTTGATATTTTGGCAAGTTTATAGTTATATAGTATATAATATCGAAAAGTGTTACAAGAGGCTAATCTTGAAAGAAAACTACTGAAGTCTATTAGCATACAACTTAAAAGATACATGTAATAAAATAAAATTCTAGAGATGTGAGAGTAATATAAATATATGTATTATGTACTTTTAAACAAAGCACTACATTTGATAAAATTTACTTATAACTAATGTAAAATGTAATGTTATAAGTAATATAATGTTTCACATATATCTATTATAATTAATACTTTGTACTTGTGATTTTTATATAGAAATTTAATATGCAAACAGAAATATTTTGATAAATTCTATTGAACAACATTGTATTTATATATATGCTTTGTAAATCATATGGATATTTTTATTAATTGCTATATATACTTGTTCTTAACTGTAAATGTATATATAGATATATTTTTGTTCATTGTATATACATTTTTAAATATGAAAAATGTCGGATATGAAGTAATTATTTTTATACATATTATAAATCTGTATGTTATTCCTATTGCTTGCATGAACAAAATCATATTTTTTGTCTTGTATAAAAATGTGAAAATTAATATAAGGATTGCTGGGGACAAAATTATATGCTCAGAACTATCTAATGCATTGTGAGTACCTGTATAATCTTTATGATTATATATTGTAATATTATTTGTGAAAGTGATATTGAAGAGACTGGATTTAGTTACTGAAGGATTGCATAAAAAGTAAAAACCTAACACAAAAATAAAACTCATTTATCATAGATATCCACTCACAAATTATACATTTGGAACAAAAGAGCCACTATTTGAGAAAGATCCATCTGTACCAGCAAGGTTTCAGCGTATGCGAGATGAATTTGATAAAATTGGAATGCGTCGCAGTGTTGAAGGGGTTTTATTGGTGCATGAACATGGATTGCCACATGTCCTCCTGCTTCAGTTGGGAACAACATTCTTCAAATTGTAAGTATAAATATTATCTAAATTAAATATGCATGAAAATTCAATATTAGGGACATCTGATTGTACCACGAGTTTTTAGGAATCTTAATGTAATCCGATATTTTCCCACATCCGTAGATTTAATTATAAAAAATATGTATGGAAATGTATTAAAATATTTTTGTATCTTTATTTTGTAGGCCCGGAGGAGAACTAAATGCAGGAGAAGACGAGGTAGAGGGCCTAAAACGGCTCCTTACAGAGGTAACAGTTAGCACGACGCCTTATGCTACCTTACAAGGTAGCTAGGAGTGGCACTTTGATATGTTAGATTGTAACACTGTTCAAGAATCGATTGTATTAATCCTACAGACATTTGTAGAACTTATGTAACCGGGCCTGTAGCTCAAAATAGGGAATTTCTAATCACATTAGCATATGCATTTTTAGTGCGCTGCATGCCCGGACATTTCAATGTTTATAGTAATGCAATTATAACTTGTTACATTGTACATATCATGGTTAGCTAAGAACATTGTTCTTATATCACTCATTACACATGTTAACTCAAATAAGGAGCCCCTAAAAAAGACAAGATGTGAAGACTGTAATATTATGACTAAGAAGATTGTATTATATATGTCATTAATAACTTTTTTTTGTGATTCATTGAAAAAACAAACAGAAAAATTGTATGAAATAACATTTAGTCTTAGAACTTTTTATTAGAAAATATAATTAAAATATGTAGGATCGTGATTCTTCGTCATATACATTTATACATTTGTCAATTTTTAATTAAAATGATAAATGTATGTACAACAGCTGTTTCATTTAATTAGGTATCTGTAAGTAAAGAAACCTGAAAGTATTTGAATAAATACTTTTGGCCTATATTACTGATTATATAGAAGCTAGTAGGAACATATTAGGGAATCATCGATCATTTAATTGTTAATTAAAATAATAAGATTATACAGCCGTTTTAAGTATGTAAAGAAAATTGTGTAACCATGTTCTTAGTGGACTGAACGAAGAAGATTGTATTTTGATATATATGAAGTGTGGCAAAATTGAAATGACAGATGTTGTAATAGCAAAATAACTTTTAGACCTTTGGACGTCAAGATGGAGTTAAACAAGAATGGGTGATAGAAGACACCATTGGAAATTGGTGGAGACCAAATTTTGAACCACCTCAATATCCTTATGTACCTCCGCACATTACCAAACCAAAGGAACACAAAAGATTGTTTCTTGTTCAGTTGCAAGAAAAAGGTAACGTATATATGATAAAAATACAAGATTCTGATAATTTATTGAAAAAATGTTCGAAACAAAAATTAATCAGTATTTAGAACTTTGAAAACTATGGAAAAATGTTTTGTTGAATAAAAATTGATTTTTTTGAATAGCATTATATTTTTTGGATTTTGTAGGATTGATATCGAGACAAATATAACTATCTAACTTTTGTTTTGAACATTTTTCTATTTTCTATTAGATTATTAAAAGTGTTTGAAAAATCATGCAGACTGTTTTGTAACATATCTTGTATATTGCTATACTGTTAATTGAAGTAAGATACAATGATTATTCTTGAATATTTTAGCCCTATTTGCAGTACCTAAAAACTATAAGTTAGTAGCTGCACCATTATTTGAATTGTATGATAATTCACAAGGATATGGTCCTATTATTTCCTCTTTACCGCAATCACTCTGCAGGTAATTATTATATACCTTTTTAACGAAATCGACCATATTTAATTGCTGTAGTATATTACTTTTTTTTTACATTGCAGATTTAATTTTATCTATATGTGAAAAAAAAGATAAATAATGGGAAAATGGAGTAATTTTATTTATCAGAAACTATTATTATAAATGCAATGTATGTATGAGATGACGAGTGAACTGTGTTTTGCAACTGTGTTCTATGTATAATATCACGTACACTAAGAATTAAATCATTTTTTAAGTAGTACTTATAATTCAGTAGCATTTTTAATCTCGAATCCTTATATTTATGTTAGTTTCACCTTATATTTAATGATAATAATCATATATACATTTATTTGTAAAATGTACATATATTGTTAAAATTCATCGTTTATATATGATTGTCGAGTGTTTAGTTTTGTTATAAATTTTCATGGAAGGCAGACTAGGTATGGAAGATACATATACATACATACATGTTTGTGTATGTGTGTATATATATTTACACACAATTTTATGATACTTATAATTTTGTAAAATTACAATAAAAATTTATGAATTTCGATCTTATAAAAATTAAATTCATGACCCAAAAGTGTTAATATTAATTATGATTGTCTTACTTTTACATTATAAATATTTAGATAAGAAACTATAATATTATGCTTGCAATAATATGTAATTCTATAAAACATAAGAAAAATGCATAGAACTTTATTATTTTTAAGCGTATTAAAGTTCTTTGAAAGTAAAAACTCATGAAAATTATCTTTACGATCTATTTTCCCTGTAACTATATGCGTAGTTCCGCCATTTTGTATTTAACAAGTTGGTAAGAACACATGTACATACAATATCTTATATTAAGAAATGTCAGAACATTTGAAAGGTTAATAATTTGTGCTTAATGTAATAGGAAAGGATAATAGACATATTTTCAGTCAGAATGACGCAAGATCAAACGATTATGACGAAGGTATACATAAAAATGATTATTTCGTACATTCTGTACTTCAATTTCTGAAATTCTCTTAACCTATGTTTATGAACATATTTTTATATGTTAGATACAGAAGGTCGAAGATACGTTAAATGAATCTATGTATAAACTAGATGTGTTGAAAAAAAGACTCAAAACAAAATTACTCACAATGGAAACTCGTGAAGAATTGGAATCAAAACTGGAGGAAATTCAGGAGGTACTTGTAAAAAATGAAGAAAAATTAAAAAGCTTGAGGAAGCAAAATACAAAGTCTTACATGGTAGCAGCAAGCATGATTTTTGCATGTTTTCTGCTCTATGGATTGTACTTAATATTTTATGAAACAATATAAATTAACATTCTTAAATTATACATATTTTAAGGAATGAAATATTAGTGTAATATATTAAACAGTTATTCAATATTTGTATTTATATTTTTTTATTGTATTATATTTATATTTTGGTAATTTTATACTTTTTGGCTATTTGTAAGAAACGGTATAGTTTTTAATGTCATTCAAAATTTATATTAACAATAGATTTTTATAAATCTATATATTGTACTTCAGTAGGATTATTATTAATATAAAGATTATATCATTTGTTATAGGAACAATGAATTATTTTAAAACGCACTGTATAATAATTTTTTTTGCAAATATGTAATTTCTTTTGCATTTATGATCAAATAGTATAAGGATATTAAATTTCTCAGAAAGACTAATATGAGAATATATTTTATTTACAATACGTAAATAGATTTATAATATAAAATTTGATTATCATAGTTGTTACATAAATGGTAAAAGAAACAAAAACTTATATCTATTATGTTTGCAACAAATTTACAACATTCATAATAGTCACTCAGTTATTAGCAACAATTTATAAATAATGATATACTTTGATATATATTAATTTATGAACGTTTATATTCAAGGATATAAGAAGTTATTAACTCCTCAGTTTATTCAATTAGTAGTTAAAATCATATTGTGGCGTTCCAGCACGACGACTTCGCATGTACTTAGCATGTACTTCAGTATCTAAATAACTAGCTTGAACAACAGGATTTTCTTTCATGGCAGATTTCCATTCCAACTAATATTGTAAATAACAAAAAAGAATTTATTATTTATATATTTTACATGTTATGTATATGATATTATTATATTGCGTTTATTAAATGTATTTGTAACTTACCAGCCTCTTGAATTTATCACGTGGTATAGAAAACTGATCTCCATATAGAACTCTAATTACATCAGACCTTTCCCACCATGGCCATATCATAAAATCCAACATGCCAGGGGAATTACCATTGAAGAACGGTGTTTCTTTTGATGCAAGTTCCCTTTCAAAAAATTCTAATTCTGACAAAACTTCATCAAATACATCACGGTTTGTATATAATAACTAAAACCAAAATATTTGTATTCCAATTGTAAGTATACCATATTTATATCTTATGTTACATGTGTATATGAAAAATAAATACCTTGTACATAGTATTTATAACAGAGTTAAATCTATCAATTAATAGCTTGTCCTTAGCTTTGGCTAGAGGATCAGTAGGGTAAAGTTTGTTATGTGGATATGCATCATCCAAATATTCAGCAATCACTAAACTTTCATACAATGTTTTTCCTTCTTCCAGTTCTATTACAGGAACTTTGCCTAAAGGACTTTTCTCTAGTAACCATTCAGGTTTATTTGTTAAATTTATGTAAACAACATCGTGTCTGTAATCAAAAAATATTTGTTATCTGTATTTGAAAATGTTTTAGTTAAGAACTAAAGTCTATTTTAAACAATTTATTAAAAAAAATAAACAATAGTTAATGAATGTATAAACTAAAAAAAAATATGCAAATTACAGTAAACAGAAAATATATATTAAATAATTGTTTGCAAAAATACGAGATCTTAAAAATTGGATTTAAAAAAATTTTAAAAGCTAGTTTACTTACGGTATATGTTTCGCGTCCAATACTAGATGAATTCTTTGGGCATACGGACAAAATTTCATGCTATACAAACGTATTTTTCCAGGTACAGTGGGCGGGGCAATTGATCCTACAGAACAGTATAAAAATAAATTATTTTGTAATTATTTTGTAATTACAATATGAAATTCCAGTAATAGAATTTTACCAGTAGTTAAATGTTTCAGACTCATTTTGATTATATCATCGGTTAATTTAAAGAATTTCTTCAGTCAATCGTGTGTTCCTGTCTCTGATGCGTATGTTTCACATTAACTTATAATCCAGGCGATCTCATAAACATCGATGATAGTTCAAGGTTCTCCAACCCCAGGTTATCTATACTCAATCCAGAACATCTCTTAACAATTTGACATCTAAATAGACATTTTGTGTAATAAAATATGTTTCCAAAGTCATCTTAATTATTGTAGCTAATGAATCATCGATGATAACAGTACTTTTCTATTTTGTTTTAAACAATGAAGAATTTTTACTTGTAAATATTTAAAATTTGTGTACATCAGAATCAAGTTTGACAACTTCAGAAATTTAACGTCGTTTTAGGGGAAAATTCAGTGATTTGTGTTGCTAGGGATATTTGGCCCCTCGATGTTGATCCTAGGAAATTGGAATTCCACATTATTGCATACTTGCATATTTTAAAAATTACTGTTAAATTTTAAGTTTAGTTAAGTTTTATTATTTTTTAATATCATTCTTTGTGTATTTATATACTATATGGAATATCACAAAAAGAAGAATTTAACTTCGTGTTGCTCAAATATTTCAAGGTAGAACTAAATGTAATTGTTTTTACAGAAGTTTTGCATTAAGTTAGTAAGTTACGTTGGTAAGTATACACTTTTATAATATTTTATAATATTTATAATGTTTTAATATTTTAATATCTATTATGTGTTTTGAACTGTGCTAGAATTTTGTCAGTGATTATATAATAATATTTAACTTGTTATATTACGATTCCTGAAACTGAGGTTGAGAAACATTTAACACGTTAACTGTAAATTTCTAAATTCAGAGGGAAAGCAATCAACTTAAGAGACTTGTGGCGTTATCTGATGTCATCTCAATGTATCCAAAAAGGTAAAAATAAAAGAATAAAAAGCAAGTTTTCTTTAAAAATTTATAGCGTGTAGCCATTAATATTTAACTCCTTTACAAATTTTAATAACGTGTTTTAATACCGTTGATTTCTCAAAATTTTAATTCGAATTTACTTTTCAGGCTGTTAGTTCTAATTAAATTCTAATTAAGTTCTAATTAAAATTTGAATTTAAATATCTATAACAATTTTTTTGAAAACTGTTTAGCATTCCTTTTCTTCACAAAACGAAACCGAAAGAACTAGCCTCGTTTCAATCTTCCATAGTTCTCCATTCTCCAACCTCACCAGGTATAAACCCTTTGAGCAACGTTTCATCTTAAAGAAGGCCAAGAAAGAGAAAAGGTTAAAGCGTCGATTGCCTAGTCTTCACTCAGCTCTTTTCTCCAAGAGCCAGCTCCTCACCCACTATAATAACCGTACACAGAGATCAGACGGCTGCTTAAGTAAAAGTGGTAGCATAGTATGGTAAAGAACACATGCGCAGGTGGAACACATAGAGCAAGCGAGAGCGAGCGAGAGAGAGAGAGAGAGAGAGAGAGAGAGAGAGAGAGAGAGAGAGAGAGAGAGAGAGAGAGAGAGAGAAACAGAAAGACAGAGAAAATGAAAGAGAGAAGACTATGCTGGAAGCGCGTGGTAGAATAGGGAGGGTTTCGGGGGTGTGTAGAGAAACTACACAAAGGGTCGAGTGAGAAGTTGAGAGACGTTGTAGGTTGAGGCGTGAGGAGGTTGAGGACGAGGGCGAGGAGGAACAGCGCTGGCGCTGATTGGTAGCAGAATCGATTAGCCGAGCCGAGCTAAACCTCCGGCACCGCGGCAGCTTCGGCGACGCCACGAATTTCCCGAATGGGGGTTTCCCGTTGGGGCGGGCCCGAATCCAGGGAATACCCGGCGTTCTCCATGGCAACCCGACCAATTCGCCAACCGCCGACAACCAAGGCTGACCTACCGTGTGTTGCTTACGCTTTTTTCCTCCCTTTTTTCTTTTTCTTATTTTCTTTTTTTTTATCTATCCCTTCTCCCACGACTCTCAATCCGGTTCTCGTTTCACCGTGCTATCCTTTGTGCCTGTTTCTTTCATTTACTGTCTGCTTTCTTTTTCCCAGATTTCGTTCACGCTTCACGAAAGAAAGAGAGCAACGATGTGAATCTTTATACCTCTCTTCCTCTCAACAATGTTGCAGTCAACCTAACTTGCAAGCATAAAGCTTACACATACTTGCCTATGTGCTCTGTATGCATGCCTATGTGCGTGTGTATACGTAGATACGGGAGAGAGTTACATTGATTTTGCCGACGACTGATACAACCCCGTCGGCACGTTTAATTAGAACATGGCGACTTTAATACAAGCGCACGACAACAAGAACAACAACAGCGCCCCTTCCCACCCCCTGCTGCTCTTCTTCTGCTCATTCTATTTCGACTCTTCTTTCATTCACGTCTCGTTCGACAATTTTGTCTTTCTATTACCATTTTTTTGCACGTATTGCGGGCCACGGCATGGCGAGGTTGTAAATCAAACTATTAAGTAGCTGCAGTGATTGATATCTTACAATGGGATGGATACGTGATGTAACGTGATGTTTTTAATGGATCTTTGCATAGTGGTAGAACTTGGAAAGCTAAAGCTATTGGTAATATTTTGAATGGAGATGAATGATAGTTCGTGAAATATTTAATATTGAAGTTGCTATCTTTAGTCTACCTTTTGAAATGAGACTTTTTTTTTACTAGGATAACTGATCCATTTAGGATTTTACTTTACCGCATACTTTAGGATTACATGGAATAAATGTGAATGATTACAGCCTCGTTCAGATTATCAATCAAATTATCTTAATTCAAGAGGCTTGGATTCAGATAATTTGACTTAACTGTATTATTATTTTCGTTTATTATTAATTTAAATCTTTGTTTTAATGCATTTTAAAGAGTGCATTGGCTCTGTATTAAAAGTTTTTTTCATACAGCTCTGATCAAGATGCGATTATACTCCAGTTAATACTTCAAGTTGACACTAGAAATATAGCTATTTGAATTATTATTGAATTTTTACAATCTTGCTACATCGTGGCCCGTATTACACAATATTTCTGGTTGTAGCCGGCCGATTTTCCAATCGACGAAACTCATTTTTTTTTTTCTCCTCTTGAAGGGGTCGCTTATCTACCTAGCCTAACGCGGTCTATGCTAGTACCAAACACCCTTCGCCCTCTCTCATCCATCATTGTCATCGTCATCATCGTCATCGTTATTATTATCATCCCAGTGTTCCAGTTTGTGCGAATCACGCCCACTCTTCCTTCTATCACTCACTTCACTCATCCGTACGCGATTTTCGTTTCTTTTTATCAATCTCTCCCACTTTCTCTCTCTCTCTCTCTCTCTCTTCCTCTCATTCTTCCACGCATACATGCACACACATACATATACGTACATGTAAGACAGAGCCACACAAGGAGGACACCTCGCCACTGAAATACATTCTGTTGTACATTCTCGCGCTAAAACTATGTTCTCTACACGCCTACGCTACACATGAAAACACCCTATCTACATTAGAGGCCCGTCGACGTTCCACGGAGTCAGTTTCTTCTAATTCTTTTCTTTTGTTTTTTTTTTCTTTTCTTTTTTGCTTCATTTCCTTTTTCCCTCGTTTCATTTTACTTCGTTTCATTTTATATATATATATATTTTTTCTTATTTTAGTTTTTTGGAAAAAATGAAGAAAAGATCGGACGGGGCGAGCGTCGTTTCCCCGTCCCGGAGAAAACGATCGTCGTGGTCGAAACCGAGGAACGGTCGACAGGTTGGTTATGACTAAATCGTTAGAGTAATTCTAGGGATGCTTACGTCTTACGAATGGTATGATACAGTATACGACTTAAGGAGTTACTCGCTTCTTCGACAGAGGTACACCTTTCCAGAGTAAGGGGTAAGTCGCCGACAGATCTTCCCTTTCGCGAAACCAATTTCTTCTTTTTTTCCCTTTAACTTCGTTTCTTTGCTCCTTTCTCTCTATTTTATTCACATTGTTCATCTTATTCGTTTGTTGTTTCAAGATTGGTACACAGGATTCGATTGGAGACCTACCCCTATGTTTTGTATATAGACAGAGCGACCGCATCTCTCGACTGATCGGTGAGAATCGACGTAATGAACGCGGTTCAGGATTTCGTACGTTCGGTTTTGATATGACTCAACGTTGTACTTTATCAACCTCGATAATTGCGACTCGAGCTTCCGTTGGATTGATGGATGCGCTACATTCACCCGGGATTTGTCGTTGGTTTATTGGTTCCTCTAGTGATGTTCGGTTCGTGGCAAGGGAGTGCATGTTGTGCCGATTCTGGAATCAGTTCTGAGATCGACATCGATTATGTGTTATTTTTGAAATTATAATATATAAAACGTATAGTAATGTGGGGATTCTCTAATTCTTTATTTTTAAGAAAATGAATCTACAAACAGTGAGCAAACCAATATTTGATTCGTGAACGTTGATCTTGTTATTTCTACAGGAATGGTATGCTTGTATATTTAGAATGATATTTCTATCAAAAACTAGTCATAGAACTATAGATGAGTAAGTTTTATTGTACAAGTAATCTTAAATATTGATATTAGTGAGGTAAAATTTTATTTTGATAAATATTTATTTGATTGTTTTCAGGTAACCAGCAGATCCGGCATAATCATCGTTACACAGATAAATAATCTCAGAAGTCATCCCAGGATCAAGAGAAACACATTTCTACACTTAGTACTTCCGGGTGAACTGAAAATAAGGTTTCACGGTTGCATAGTTGAATTCATGATCCACGTAGAAATTTCGTTGGTCGCTCACGGTTTTCTTTTCGCGGCACTGAAACATTTCGTCATGAAATCATAATCGCGCGAAGAAAAGTAAACTGCGTATAAGAGAATTTCATTTATCTGGATTTGGAAACAGTTAGTTAAGTTTATTCGTTAGCGTATGACTCGTCCATGATCGAAGGAATGTTTAAAAAACGTTGATCTGTACACAGTTCAAAAGATACGTTCAAAAGATCTCCTATTCAAATATCAAATACCTCATAAAAATTAAAATTTCCTAGTTCTATATTGATGAAACTGATCTCGAGATCTATCGTTAATTAAAAAGAATTTTTATTTCTCTATGTTCCGAAATCTTAGATATTCTTTTCATTTTTACAGCTGTGTACGACAATGGTTCACTGACTATTTCTTCTCATTGAAATAATTAAGGTAGACTTTAATTCAAATTTCATTCAACTAAATGAAATTCAGACAAATGAAATTCTGTCATGTATGTGTGTTTGGTCGCTGAATGAACTGGTTGGCGTGTTCCTTGAACTTGCGCCAACAACGCGTGCAACGTGATTCGCGCTGATTTTTTTCCTTCTGGAACGACGACATGCGGTTCCTCTATCTACATCTCCATTATGTAACAAATAAGTTAAAAGAGTTTATAATACACGCGTTGCTCTTGGCCCGAATCGAACATGTAAACATTTAGCGAACTAAGAACGATCAAGCTCATTTGGATGTGTTCGATTATCGCTGATCGCCGTGATGCTTGCCAATGGTTCATTGTCATCAACGGTCGATTCGACGAACCGTTCACGAAATTGCCTGATCGCGCCTCTGCACGGAGATATTCCTCGTTAAAATGCGCATGTTCGATTCCATCCAGTCGGAAACGCCGACGTTTCTCCACGGAAGTACGCCGGTTTGTTATTCGTGTACAAGGCGACGTCCTTTCGGACAGGATAATTCTCGACACGCGGTTTATCGCGGCGTTATCGTCAATCGATTGTTTAAAAAAAAGTTTCGATAATATTAAAATATTAATTAAATGTCGAATATATTAAAAAACTGCGTAATTGAAACTTCGGGGTTAACTACAGAATTTATTATTATCTAGAATATTTTGAAATTACATTCGAATAAACTAAACAATTCCGAGTGATAACGATTCTATCGTAAATTAACAATTCGAAAGGTTGGGCAGGCCAAGTGATTGAACTTTTAAATGCTCTCTAAAATTTGTACGATCTTCGTAAAGTCTGTAATGGAATTGAATTACAGTACGTATACTTATAATATAGATAATATAAAAACGAGAGGATTCTTCATGTTTAGAAAGTAAATTATATAAATTATATTTCTACAGTATCCTATTATTGCACAAATTTTTTTTCTTTTTGCCAATGACGGTATACTGGATATCATCGTGATAAAACGAGTGATGAGAATCGTCTTGCGAACGTACCCTGTACTTACGTAATCCATTATATTGTATGTACAATGTTCTTACAATAATTCGAGCGCACCGTCGGCCGTGAACGAGAGCTTTTGGGGCAGAGTGGTCGCGTGTGATCGTCACCTGTTTTTACGTCAGCGATTCGAATTAATCGCTACTTGTTGCCAAGGAACCAGATCGAATGCTCGTGATAGCGAATATGATATTGCTGATTAGTCGGATTGTTTAATCTGTCCACTTGCTTGATACTGAATGAAACACAAACCTATAACGGATTATTTAAATCGTACACAAGTGTTTTATTTTAGCAAGATCATTGTTTCGTGTAAAATTATAATTTTGTCTTCGAATTATAATTTTATCCCTCAGTGACCAATAATCTAGAATTAGAAATAAAAGATATCGACTTGTAACGATTTCAGTGTTGTTCCATTTTGCAGAAACCAGTCCGCATCCAGTAAGAATGGATTCCTTTCTATCAGATCCACGTCTCCGTGAACAAAACGGTTCAGTCTTGCGAAAATAGTGTCACTGAATATTTGTATCGTGCAGTCGTGGTCGCACAAGAGAGAAAGCTATCATAATATTATATGTATTTATATATATTCAATCCACGATTTTGAAACGATTCTCACTTTGCTATTGCCAATTATGAATGCAAAAGTTCTATTGTTTTGAACAATATTGAATAGTTATTTCTTGGTAGGAATATTTAATGTGTTATTTAAATACATGTGTACTACGTGCTTGAAAATTAACTCACATAATTTTTAATTTTACGCGCATTGAACGAATATTCCATTTTTCTCAAAGAAAAAACACTGCCATTCATAGACTAGAGAACTGTAAAGCTGCATTTTTACGATGTACATATGTTACATCGAGTAAAGTCATTGTGTCTCTCATATACACCGTGATATAGTATGTAAAATCTTTAGAGACAGTGATTTCTGCAAAGTTTAATGTACACGAATTATACTATACGAATATTTTTGATCCGTGTATATACAGACGCTGAAACACAATTATTAATATCTTTCACAAATCTTTCATTTTCTGACACGTGTTTCACGCACACGTTTAAAAACTATATGAAACTCATATCAATAATCTAACACATCGTCAATGCTTTCAGGCCAACAACAAAGAGCGATGAAGAGAAACGAGAATCCAATCGAGGCAAACAGTTGTTGTAACGTGTATCGAATAAACAAAAGTTTACAGGAGGACAGATGAAACGACATGGCCGATCATCGCAGCAGGACAGTTGCAACCAGTTGCAAACTGGTATGGTCTATTCGCGGGATCCACAGACCGACGGCACACGTAGACCGCGATGGCGGCGGTCGGTTAAATTCCCTCGAGTAGAAACTTGTTAACGTGGCGTACCCAGGGCGCCCCAGTGCTCGGCGGTGGGTCATGCGTAGTGCGGATAGGTGCCCAAATGAGGCGGCACATGGCCAGAGGCCGTGTGGTGTCCCGCGTACAGGTTGGCACCAGGACTCGTGGACCAGTAGCTGGAGGCCGATTGAAAAAGCCCTCCTGGAACGGAGACCGACACGGAGGCGGCCGGTGGCGGCATAAGGTTCAACTTTGCGTGCCCGTAACCGGACATAAACAACTCGCTTTGGTACTTGTACGCGGCTGGGTCCGCAGCCGCGGGCTGCGTCGCTGCCGCCAGACCCTGGAAGTCGAACTTGTACGCGTACCTCTTCCCGTGGACCTTTGTCATGATGTTCTTGTCGTAATAGTACCTGGAAACAGACACGGGCGCCTCGATGCAAGCTGGATGCAAGAAGATTATATATTTTGGTGGAGGTTGATCGGTTTGCTTGATCGGTGTCGTCGGATTTTAAAGGATTTTGTAACTTTTGATAGATTAAAAAGAGCTTAACTTGTGTCCTATTTCATAACGTAATAAGTATCAATAGTAGTATTGATGATAAGTATTGACATTAGATACGTAGAAATTAAGCATAGACTGATACCAATTGATACCAATTGAGAATTAGTTTGGAAACACTTGCAAGGGAACGAGATTTCTTTTTGTTTATTCAACAAGGGAGAACGTATTAATGTATAATGATTACGGACAATCTTAAAGAGAATCTTAATTAGTATTGTGATGTATAGAGCATAAGAAATTTGCAAATTCACAGATTTTATTAGAAAGACATTTAATTATCATTTGTATCATCATTTATTATTTTTCAAGCTCCAATATCCAAAACATACAATCCCGGCAACTATCGTAAACAAGCAATAATTCTTTATTTATTATCTTTCAGATTCCACCAATATCTCAAGAAACTTCTCCGCTCCTTCTTCGTTACACTAAATTTCCATCGGAAACAAAACTAAGGATGTAAAGTACAAGAACAAAATTCGTGAAACTGAACATCCTTCCATCCTCTTATCTCATGCCGATCGCGAGACCACGTTCCGTCATAAACCAGCGATTTACGAACACTACGCAGCCGGCGTGGAGATTCTTATTTAATAAATTCTATTTGCCAGCGCCGATAACGACTACGCTTCCGCGACGACGGAAGCGTTTCTTTTTTTTCTTTTTTTTTTTCCTTTTTTTTTTTCATCGCGTCACAGCCTGAAACTTGTCGCTATACGAAGGGGTAGCAATAGTGGTGGTGGGTAGAAACAGAAGAAGCAAAAGTGAGACAGAGAGAGAGAGAGAGAAAGAGAGTGAGTGGAGCAGTCTAGCGTAATATAATCAGTCGATCTGATCGAAAAATAATAGCCGCGTCTGCCGTCGGTCTGACTGTCGGTGATTGAAATTTCTCTCCCCTGGCTTCTCTGTACCACCACCGCCATGCCATCGTTGCGCGCCACCATCCTCTTTCGATCAACGAATTTACTTTCTCTCCGGATCTTCCGCGCGGACGTCTACCCGTTAAATATTGACGTTCCTCGCCCGCGTTTCTCTACCCTGCGAACGTTACCTCTTTGTTAACTGCGGTTTAATGAGCAACTGCTTGGTGTTTTTGCTAATTAAAGATGAATTTATATTTGAAGGATTTAAAGAAAAACTGGCGTGACATGAATCTTTAAATGGAGATTGTCGGTGAAGTTTGAGAAAGATATTTAAGCTCTTAATTTCGATGGTCTTCTAATTAAAAAAATATCAAAGTCTTCGTAAATAGCAATTGATGGTATGTTTTCATTGGCATCGTATACATTTATACATTTTATCTGCACGTAGGAGCTCATATTACATCTATACTCACTTATAAAAATTTCTTAGAAATCCATAATAAAATCCTCTAGATAAGCACGTATCATTTCAAAAATTAGTTTCTCCTTTTTTGAAAAAGACTACGCTTGCGTCAATTTTGGTAGAGTTTTATAAATTTTATTTTTACTTATAAAAATGCAGTGAGATGGATTACAATAATTTTCGTAAATATTGTTTGTAAAGGATATCTATTAATTTACAATGTTGAGGAGGGATGTACCAAAGTGTGTCTTCCGCATAAAATACACTAATGGAAGATTAATATCACTGTTGTGTGTTTCAGAGGAGGATTGTAAAACGTCACTCACCTCAAAGCCCTCGACAATTTGTCATAATTCATATTAGGCTTGGACTTCCTTTCGCCCCAACGTCTCGCCACCTCGTCGGGGTCAGTCAACTTAAATTCGCCGTTGGTTCCTTCCCACGTAATGCACGCGGCGTTGCTCGAATCCGACAGTAGCTCAAGTAAAAATTGCCAGAGTTGAATCTGACCGGAACCGGAACTCGCGAGCCGACTGCTCGTCGCTCCGAACATTTGGTAGGGATCTACAACAGTCGGAAAAATTCGACTCATAATTTACAATCCTTTTATCCCCGATTGCAAACTTTGCCTCTGCTTCTTTTTGGAAGCGATTACCTTTTCTTTTTTCTTTTAAATAATCGTTTTGCTTTTTTTTTCAGATTCAATAGAGAGAATATATTTGCGTTAGTCTGATATATTATGGTAAGTAGCGAGTTTTTAAAAATCGATTATACGATTAACTATCATTGGATCGTCAAAATTAATTTTACAAGGGAACATTTTTGAACCATAAATTATATACACAAATTCATAGAGTAATTTTTTAATAAATGTATCAACGATTCCTTTCTGTAAATTTCACTCTACTTAAGGATTAAGAAACTAATAATTCAGCCCTCAAATTTGAGAGATTATTTTTACCCTTTCGCTATACTGACAAAAGACACAGTTTCCTACAATCACTCCTTCGCATATAAATTAGCATAAAAAAAATTCGAGATGTCCCCTTACTAGTGTACATAATTTACCTTTGTACATAATTATTTAATTGCAGGGAAAATTCATCGAAAGCGAGGAACAAGAGCGGAAAGAAAAACTTGTATTTTTCTACTCGAGTCGATTGTAATTTTTTTTTTTCTTCTTCTTTCCTCGGTATTTCCCCTGAACATATACCTATCCATTACACGGTTGTTTCCCAGTGCTCCCTGTATCGCCCTTTAAAAGCCTTACAATGCGTCATCACCGTCGTTCGCTACTGCTCAGACCTGGAGTGCCCTACAACCGTACAAAAGGATATAATCGCAACCCTACAATAGAATAGAGTTCGTTTGGATCATAATAATTTCAATTGAAGGAACGAACGACGGAGTGGTTCAAAGGGCGAACACAAATGTCTTGTGAGAGAGCGAACACTGTTAAACTGAGCATCGCGTTCCGACCAAGCGTGAGCTAAATGATCAAAATGCTATGGCCCTCGCGTGACAGATGCGGAGAACAATCTTTTCTTTCTCCTTGCCAGAATATTACACGTTTCCTCGTTTTTCGCTTTTTTTTTTTTTTTTTTTAAGATAGCGTTCGTAGATGTAGCGTGTACATACTGATGAATGTAATATAATATGGAAGGAATTGGCGGTTACGTAGGTATTAACTTCAAGCTTGTAATTGGGTTTAGCTTGGTTAGTTTTAGCTTGACTTTACGATGATCGACCGCTGTTCGAACAATTCTGCGCGGTTTCCTTAGATATCGTCTGCTTCAGTTTAGTTTTGGAAATTTCGAAAGTTGGATTACGTTGGAAAAAGCAGTTCAATTTTCAGAGAACGCAGACTTCAGTTGAAGCAATCAAAACAATTCAGTTCATAATTAAAATCCAAGGAGAAAATTCAAGGAACAAAACTTAAGGAATTAAGTTGATTTGGACAAATCAGATCGTTCAAGAGATTGAAATGATTTAATACTTCAATTCTAAAAATTCAGATAACGTCGAGAATTCAGAAGATCAGACAAGTCAGACGTGTCAGTCACATTAAATTACTTTACACAAGTTACTCTTTATATTTCTACATAAATGTACATAATGTAAAATTTTCCAGAGAACAACTCGGAAGCAACTTGCACTTCCAGAAGAAGAATCAAGAATGAGGAACAGAGTAAAAGAAAACGAATCAATGAAACTATACAGTTTCTGGCTGCCGTTGATTCCCGGCTCCCATAAAAATACATTTCGACCGATTATGATAGGGGACGGACGTGCACGATGGGGATAGCTGGTGAATTGCTGGACCTCAAAGGTCGTTTCGCCCGATGAATCCCCTGAAATGCGTGGCAGAGTAATCGTCTTTCGATCGAACGGTAATTCACTTACAAGTTAATAATGGGAAGGAGCGCGGTACACCCATTTATCTGCTGAACAGACTAAAAGGGACGGGGACGAACCGGAACTGCCAACAGAAATACTGAAACGCCACTGTTTCTTACAGGGCCCGACCGTTTTATGATGCTGCACAACCAAGAAAATGTAGATTTTCAGCGGATGTCAGTGACCCTGTTTCAAGTTGGATCTGGTTCTTCTCTTCCATTGATAGAAACCGTTCGTTTATTTTCCAACGAAGAATTACACCGATTTACCGTGACTCTAGATTTTCTATTTGCTCTTTATCTTGTGTAAATGAAGCACGAATGATGTTCTTTTTAGTCGCGAACCGAAGAAGAGATGTCACCTTTACTTTTGTATCTTAATTCTGTTGGTGTACTAGATACGCTTAAATTCGAAACTTTTCATTTGAAGTTCAAACTGAATGCGTTGAGACACGTTAATTCAAAATTAATTTCGTTCGTTCAAGTTGCGTAAAGTTTACGGAAATAATCTAATTAGGAACTATCGTTTTTATTTTTTTATTTTTTTAGAAATAATCTATAATAAAGTATGATATAGATTAGATTAATGATAAGATTTCGTCAATTTAATTTCGAACGTTTGTAACGATAGGCTGGAAATATTAGAGATCGTTTCGGAGCCACTTATTTAAAGCTATTGATCAGTCGGAAGGAGTCATTTTTGGGCGTGGCGCTGTAAAGTCGGGCCAGAAACGAGGGGGTTTGCGTGATTAGTGACGAACGTAATAATCGTAAAGGTCATTCCGTGCAATTACTTCGGTAAAATCGTCGTCGATTGAGCCACGCGTACTTTCGTAGATCGTGATAATTTCCTCGACTCGCGTGTACCCACCGTCATTCCTTTAATTACTCAAAATTGTTTCAACGGTCCCAATTCTTCATTAGATTTATTCTTTCACTAAAGGGCAATCGTTGATAAGATATAACGCATGGAGAGGATTAGCAAAGTACAATAAGGTTTCCTAACAGTTTGTTTCTTTCTGTCTTTGCTGTAGACTAAGAAGGTGTAGTGCTTTAACTTCTCAAAAATATCTACCTACTACATACCAGGCTGCCTGAGGTGGGTGTGCGTGTCCAGTGCTGACTTGGATAAGCTGCTTCCGTATCCTGGAAGAGAGTAATTACCAGTTATTCTCAACATATCGTTTCAATTATAAAGACAAATTTACAGAAACTTGTACACCGTATTTTTCTCTTAAGCTTAGTTTAAGTTTTCTTACAGATAAACATTTTCGGAGTTTAAAAGCAGATCTTCGAAAAACTGAAGATTCTGGGTGCTACAAATGAAAATTCTGAAATTCCAGTTTCAAACAATGAGGAATTCAAGCGTCATTTGAATATTTTAAAACTTCATATCCAAAAATCCAATTTTAAAATTCCGGAAGATGAATATTTCAAACACTGAGAAAAAAAAAAGAGGTTTAACTTTAGCTTTTACAATCTTCAAGTTTTCTTTAAATTCCTCGCAAGAAGTTCGTATGCGCAAAATAAAGCTTTAATCAGATTGATTAAATATTAAACATTTTTATTTGCAACTTTCAGAATCTAAATTTTGACCGGAGTTAAATCACCTACGACGATTTTCAAATTAAATTTTTGTATTATTAGAACTTTTAGTATAGAGAAAGATAACGTACAAAAGGTAAAACAAAAGTAAATTTTCAAATAATTTGAACGTATTAAATGTAAGATAATACTTATAAGCATATCGATTGGCTTTAATTGCAGTTGGAAAGGTGTAATGTACGAAGCAAGAATATATTACTTGAACATTCTCCTGTCATCCTCTACGAGTCATGAATTGTCACATTAAAGTGATACGCGGATTTTTATGCATTTAAAAATTTTTATTATAATTTAAAGTATATAATATTTATAATAAAAATTTTATTAAATTTTTCTTTGAAACCCAAATGGAAATTGGATTTATCCATCATATATGTATTATAACAAATACTCTAGTTTAGACTTACTTTAGACAAATTCACGGTTTAGAAACATTTATATAAATATTTTTAAATATCGTCAGTGTGTAAAGAGTTGGAATCACTATGTGTATTCTGTTTTCTTTGTCCAACAGAAATGAAGAAATGGGTTCTATCATCGGCAAAGCAGTTGCAGAGGAATATGAACGATGTAAATGGCAAAGCCCAGTTAGAAAAAGGGTGCAGGGAAAATCGACGGTTCATCGAAGATGAAAAAGTACAAGCTCGGTCGAGCGTTAGAATCCGTTAGAGAGGATTTCCGTGTAGGCAAACACGGGGCTGAGTGGTCCGTACACGTTCCTCCCCGCTTTTCTACGTTCCATCAACGTTTCATACCTTCCTTTGCTGCTTTATCTCCTTGCACTGTATATACGTACGTATAGAGTTCTGCCTATAAGTCATTGGACACTCGATAATTTGATCTTACAATTAGTACAATTTGATATTTTGATGATTAAGGTCGTAGATGAGTAGAAACAACTTTGTAGAACTTTACTTTATAAATATGAACTTTATAAATATGTGTATGAATAATTTATGAGGAAATGAGAAAGATTCATATGGAACAGAATATTTGTTCTTGAGAGGATTTTGTTACTAAGAAGATGAAAGATATAATTCAGAAGTTCTAGAAAATTCGGGGAACATGGGGAATTGAGTTTGGGAAAATGTAAAGAAGTCACTTCGATTCAGAAAAGCGTGGAAAGTTCAACTCTGAGAATGCGAAGAATTTATTTCAATTTAAAGAACAGTTCCACTCAATACAAAGAATTCAATTCAATTTAAATGCAAACAATTCAGTCTAATTCAGCTATATATATAATTTAATCGAGTAATAAGTATACTACGGAGTTTTACACAGACCCATATCTGTAGGAATATAATTAAAAAAAATAGAACCTCGATAGGAAATTAATGTGCATACTAAATTTCACTAGAAAGCGCCACTTTTCTTAGGTTATATACTTTATTCATATTCTGTGCTTTAAAATAAATACATAAAAATCGGCAATGTAGTAACAAACAATGTGTTGAGTGTCAAAGCTCATTTCTCCTTATCCAAAATGTCCAGTGACTTACGTACGATGGTGTATATACGTGCAAGTTGATCGAGCAACGGGGAAACATGCCCACCGGTCACGTTCGCGCCACTGTGCAATCTGTTTAAGGCACAATGCCCCTTAATTTCGCCTTGTTATATGCTCTCGTTACGGGAAATCGCCCCCTCCCTGTCGTCGTCCGGTATCGCGTTATCGGTTTCATCTTCTCGTTGCCCCGAAAACCGTCGAAACCTGGTAATCGGCTGGCAATTGGTTCGAGAAGGTCAGTCTTTGATATCGAGCAGAATAACCGTTTCTAATTGCAAGTGGAAGCTGAGTGAACAAACGCAAAGAACAACAACGAATTGAAGTACGGTGAGAATAAACAATTAGGAAGGAAAGGAATTAAAATTGGAATTGATAATGCGTCTCGATACTTCCGGTTCTGGTCATTTATGAAAATACGTGCGATAAATTGACAAATTTGGAATACGATTCAGATTAAGAGAAGCTTTGGAAATATGTGTATGTATTTTCTGTAAAATGTTCTACATTTTTGAGAA
Source organism: Frieseomelitta varia (assembly GCF_011392965.1). Taxonomy (NCBI): domain Eukaryota; kingdom Metazoa; phylum Arthropoda; class Insecta; order Hymenoptera; family Apidae; genus Frieseomelitta; species Frieseomelitta varia. The sequence continues at coordinate 414,237 of NW_025110707.1, forward strand.
CTGTATAGTTATTATAAAAAGTAATTTTTTCAAGTCATATTATAAAAAGTATCGCCTCCCAATATTTCAAATATAAACCATAGGAGAAATTAGCCGGCTGTAGGCAAGCATATTGTCGTATTATCTGAGTCGTTCATGTCTTTGATATATTTTTATACAACTTTTAAACTGAATCTTTGAAATGTTTTTCCAAGAAAAAAAAAAAATTTTACGTAAGCGAACTTAGGTTGCCTGCGAAGGGTTAATAACGAGACACGACACTTCGAAATGTCATAAATCGTTTCTGTTTTTCTTTTCTTAGCTAACACGATAGGAGCATCCCGCAGGAATCCTGCAGTTTGATTGTGCGAGGCAGATGCTGCCTCTAAATAGCAGTTGGTGTCCGCTGTGTTAAACAATTTGATTTCGTCTCTGATTGGAACGTGGGACAATCTTGGACGAGGGATGCAACGCCTCGGGTCGCGAGGGTCCGCCGCAATCAGTGTAGCCGTAGGACTATGACTTCGGTGGCCTTCCACGTCAAAAGACGACCTTTGACACGACGACGACGACGACGACGACGACACGGAATCTTGATGTTCCGAAATCTCCACTGTATTCCTTTCTCTGTGTTCGGGCGACTGTCATAGATACGAAGTTCAAACATTGATTTTCAGGCGAAAATAGAATTTTGAGCAAGGAAAAAGAGCGAAATGATTTTTTATAGTTTAATAGCTTTTGCAGAAATACGAAATATAATTTTTATATTGAAATTGTTTTTCAATATAAAGGAAGAAGATGGAGAGACGAAGAGGACAATAATTTTTATGTATTGCTGATGGGTCGATGTCTTGTCGAGGTGAGTTTTAAATATTACTTTTGGGAAAAGATCTTCTTTACACTTTTTTCATAGTTTTAGCAGAAGTGTATGAGACGCGAACTTCTTTGCAAAGAAGAGGTGAATCTTGATAATAGAGAGCAGGAGGAAGTTGAGATTTTGCAGAAGATGTATCTCTATGTTTCTATAGTTTGACGGAAATACACGAAATCAGGCAAAATCAGACAGTTGGTGTTACGCTGCGTTAGCATGCAGCACCTGCCCGCCAAGCTCTCATTTGCATCTCTGTCCCAGCTGTTTCATCCGCCGTAGCGTAAATTACTCTTACTATAGAATTTCACAGTGTCTGATTTAAACTAAAACATTGACAAGGAGACAAGAACGCAAAATCTAAAGATGAAACTTTTAACCACTCTGTGTGATCTGTTCAGCTGCATGATGTAAGAGGAACCAGTCAAACCAATCATACTGTTCAGAAAGTCAACAAGTTCCTTCTGCCTATTGTACAGACTAACATCATCAGACCACTTTTCATTAACTTGCTTGTGTCAATCTGTCTAGTCTTCCTAACTTTCAAATCAGACGCAATTCTCAGAAGGGAAACTACGGTTCTTATATTACAACTACCTACATATATTCAATATTGTTCGAATAACGAACAACGAAGAGAAACAAATCGCAGCGAAAAATATTGCTTTCTTGTTTAAATGTACGCGCAGTCTTTACCGTAAACATAAATTAAGTAGTGTAAACTAATTTGAGATCAAATTAACTGTAGGTATCTTTAATGTACGCGGCAAGTTCTTCACGTTTCTTTGATCGACTAGAGTTATATTTGATTCATTGGCTGTAGTCACCTTCGAGCTCTCCGCATTCAGGTCAATGTAATGATATTTCGAAAACGATGTTTCAAGGTAAAAGGTTAAGAGATAAGAATTAGACCGTCTCCGAAGTTTGTATCGCGCCAGTGTTTGCGAGCACTAAGGTTCAGAGGTCAGTTATCGACGGTTGTGTACGTCAGTACACGTTACGTCACTTCGAATCGACGCGACAGTCTCCTATTGTCACGCGTATATCTGCGCATTCACGAGCAATTACCCGGGGCGGGGTAATCCCGTTACAGCACCCACGGTGAAGGATCAAAGGCCCACTATTCCAAGCTGCTACACTCTTTGGCTGTTCCAGTCGTCGCTACAATGCTACCAGGGCCTGCGAGAAGGGGAATCACCCACGTCTACGTCGTAGATGCTCGACTTGGTTTGGAACACTTGGAACTTGGGCAACATCCAAATGCACACCTCTGTTCAACCGACGTCAATACGCAGCTTCGCGCAATTATCGTTACTATTCCTTTTTCCTTGCTTCTCCGACATTTTATATCGGAATTTCCGGTTCCGTTCCTCTCCTACCATTTCTCCACCGTAAGGGACATTAAACTCTCGTGACATTGTTTTTTTGCAGTCGTTCGAATCGTCTCGAAATACGCGACGGAGGAAGATTTGCACAATTGTTTCTCGAATTCTATGAGATCAGATCAAAATCTCGATGATGCATGCTAACGACGCTATCAACTATCAACGATATTTCGAGAAATTAGTTTTTACAGTTACCATCAAGCTTTTATTTAGGACAAAAATTTAAAATTATCAGACTGTGAGTATTCATGGGTTTATGGAAAATTTAAAGATGATGCACGAAAATGCACATGGTATAGACATTAAGATATACAAAACGTCGAAAATGTAGTGATCATTGATTTTTAGCGAATGAAACAAATTATGGGTTGGATTTTATTTCTTTATAATTCATAATGATTTCAATTTGCAGTAGTTATTGCAGTATCTATGCCTATCTATTTTTATTGTAATGTCTGTATGTTGACATACGTAGATGCCCAGTATTATTTACACTGTCATACTTGAAAAACGAGACACTTTATGTTACATCACTCTTACTGAAAATGAATCCATTTTAAACCGTGGTAATTTTCTTAGACGTTTTATAACCACTTCCGCCGTACGGTAACGTAATTTTTAATTATTTTCAGAAAAACTGACACGCTACACGCAAAATCGTCTGCACTTATACGGTTAGCAGTGACCGTGGCGATGGTGGAGAAGTTGTGCGACGCGACACGAGACCGGCAATCGCTTAATTGTGATTAATTGCGGTTTTACCAGGAAAAGATCGCGTTGTAACGGCGCGAGCCAATTACTCGGCGCGAGTCGTCCAACCGATTCGCTTGCTCGCGCAACTTTAAAGAGCCAGTTGCGTGCCACGCTTTGTTTCCCTTGCTTTCACGCATCGTATCGAAAAAAAAACCCACAGCCCTCTGGATTTCTCAGCGATTCTACTTGATCGTGTTCGCTGATCACTCTCCCATCTACAATAGCTTGACTCCCGCGAATAACTTCATTGCGACAATTAAAATTATCGACTGTACCGGTTAAGTATTTTACATCATTTTCTCAGGACCAAGTTCTTTCCTCTCAAATTCTTGATCTATTCATGGAGATATATTCATTGTTCACATTCATGTATGTGGTTTTTGCTGATTCACGCATATACAACCGTGGTTTCTCTCTTTTATAGTTTACAAGAGCTCCTTTCGTATAGCCGAAGACTTGTGTCACGCAAATTCGATTTTACAAATGCTCTTCCGTTTAAAAGAAAAGTAAAGAAGACACAAAATAATTTATATACGTCTATAGTTTCTGGAAGAAATTTCTTGAAAGAAGAAGATCTCAACAGTCTATGATAAATAGGTACGTGTATACATGAATAAATATAGTAGTAGGTACATATAGATTCCAATAATCTTATTTTACTCACTTTACTCAATTAATCGTTCTGTTTCATGGTCTCTTCACTCGAAGTTATTACGATCAAGGAATTTCATGGATCATCATGCCTGTACCATCCTTAACCCACTTGCAACTGATTGCGGACCATAACGAGTGACCAAATACATTAATTTCGTCGCTTTCTTTTTGAACTCGTTGGTATAATATCACTGGATAGAAATTATTGAAAAGTATAAATTTATTATTTGTTTTCTCTGGGTTATACTTAAATATACTTAAAACTGAGAAAATATTACAATTTTGAAACAGGAAATTCTCTGCGTGGCACGTCATTCCAGCGCAAAGGGTTAACCGCTTGCGCTGGCAAGTGATTGCGGACCATAACGAGTGACCAAACCGCATACGATAATTCGTCGCTTTCTTTTTGAACTCGTCGGTACGATATCACTGGATAGAAATTATTGAGAAGTAAATTTATTATTTGTTTTACCTATTTTTTTTTTTTTTTTTATTTAAATATACTTAAAACTGAGAAAATATTACAATTTTGAAACAAAAAATTCTAGAGATTAAGAAATGAACGCAACTTCAAAATGGATTTTCTGTATTAACTCCGCGGGATTCTAGCATTCGAAAAATTCACAATGAAATTCGCATATAAATTAAAGTATACTCTTTGAGTACGCTCTTTCAAGCCACAACGTTGGCAACAATACAATACGGAGCATTCGATGCCGATGGTTGCAACATCCGGCTTTCGAGCAAGAAACCGTCGGCGAATCGAGTAATTTAACTTCCTGCCACGTACGTTGAGAATTTTTACAACATTTTCTCAATTTTTAAGTATATATTTAAATGTAATCCAGGCGAAACGAATGATAAGTTTATCACTTCTTAATAATTCCTATCCAGCGATATCATACCGACGAGTTAGAGAGAAGAAGGACGCGACGAATTATTGTTAACGGTTCGGTCACTCGTTATGGTCCGCGAACCAGTTGCCAGCCCAAGGGGTTAATATACACGGGCGACACACGGGCCAACGTGATGGACGCTAATCGCGTCTGAACTAAGTTAAAACACAGGCACCCCGCCGTTCTTATTTACGTCCGACAATAAGTCAATTCATCACTCTGCGATTTGGCCTTAAGTGGTATCACTGACTCATACACACGCAGCCGTCTCTCGGGGCGGCGTGCCTATTTCGGGCATAAATCACCGTGCCGGCACGGTGCGTAATAATGAGCAAGCGAGCGTGGCACGCGACCCTTTTAAGCGTGCTCGCTGGAAAACGAGTGGTTCGCAAGGTAGCGGGTATTAGCGTGCACTCTACGTGCCCCTACTTAATCCTGGAAAACGCCCAGACCCGCGAAATTCTTCGCTCGTATCGGATCGTGTAAAAATGCAACCCGATTACGAGTACACAGGTACTAGAAGCACAAACTACGGATGAAATCATACAGCACAGTTCCCGAAATCGTGGTGTGGCGCAAGAAGTTGATGGATCAGAAATAAGTTGAGAACAAGGAATACACTTTCTCTCTTGTCGACGTTTCCGAGAAAATTTAATTTAGAAATTTCATCAAATATACTGCTGAACCAAATTTTAATTAATCCTTCCTGGTTGAATTATTATATAAAGAGATTTCAATTATGTATAAACTGTAACAATTTATACATTTGTTACAGTTTATACATAATTGTTGGTTTGTACAATTTTCTGTTAAAGAGGCGAGGCCTCTTAGAAAGTATCTTTCCTACGTGTTTGTGTGACTTATTTCACCACGCGGAATAACCTTTCATCGATCATTCACCATTTGATCGAAGAAAAAAAATTCGTCTGGCCTGCAATTCAAATCAATCTTGACCTTTCAAATCAATCTAATGAAGTCAAACTGTTTCAGGTGGCAAGGTACAAAATTCCCAGCTAGAAGGGTGAACTATAGAAAGTATATTGCGGTGGCGGTGTCAGGAGTTCGCGATATTTTGGCCGGAGGGCAGCAGGAGGTGCGGAGAAGCCAGGAAGTACGGGGAACCGACCGGATCCAGCGGAGTTCTGGCACTGGTTTCGTTCACAGGCTCGTGGCCCACAGCCACGAAAACCCAGGGGGGACATGGATCGTGGGCAACAAGTCACCGGGAAACGGCGCGTGACCGCCACATTCACGCTGCCAGATTTACGACAATAAAAATGGGCGCCGCCGAATCGACGATCCTCCTTTCGCCGGGTAAACAATACCGGTTGATAGAATTATGGCTTCGCCCCGTTCGATTTTCGATGCGTGGATCTTCTCCTCGAGCGGCTCCCTGGTGCCATTGTGTTATTCACTTTCGGCAGCGCTGTATCGAGGAATCGATTCGCTTTATCGGGCAACAGTTACGACACCGCAACGGCAACCACCACCGTTTCCAAGGATAACTTGGACAACTAAAGACGATTATCTTGATCAGGGTAATTACTTGCAGATTGCTTGGGGGTGAGGTAAATTTCCTGACATTAAATTTATTGTTAGGCAAAGATTCAATGGTATTAAATGTTCGGCACTGAATGCAGGTGATTGGAGCAGGAGGAAAGGAGAAGAAAGTAATGAAGGCATATTTGGAGCTCGACGTCAAATCATATTGGTGTCCATTGTGAAATCGACGGCAAGAAATTGGCAGAATGTTTCTTATTTATGAATTTTAATGGGCATAATGGAACCATCGTTAGTTGACCATCGATATCCTCGATAATTATCTCTGTAGCATCACATCCTGCGTAGTTCTTGTAAGTCAATACAATTGCAATTTCTAAGGAGTTGCACGAATACGAGAATAAACAGTCGGAGAACATAATTGTATTATATAACATAACTCAATACTTCAGGTAAGGCCGGATCTATTCCTGCGTAGTTGTGGGTTTTCTGTATCAGGAAATTATTAGAGAATATAAGCAACAAAGTGTTTAACGTTTCTTAATAATAATTAGAGAATACAATACCTACTTTCGTGTGAAGACCTTTGTATTTTGGACGCGATCGATCCACGATTCGGTAACTTCTCAATTCTATATTTAATAATTCTTTTGAAAAGGCAATAGTAGAAGACAGTAGAAAGTTTCTTTTCACACTGTAGTACCTTTTACCTTTTGCTTTACTTTTACTTATAGTTGCTACAAGAAGATGAACAAAAGACAGATTAGATCCATAAGACGTAGACACTAAGGATTAGCTATAGAAGTAGAAAATAAGAAAGATGTAAACCATCGGAAGCCATCCTAAGTCGTCTAGGTAGGATTATATATAAATTGTAGGAAATGTAGTGAAATATAACAAACTTCTGAGTGGAAAAGAAACGAATGGTTTATTTAATGAAATAGTGTGTGATACAATGAGGTAGTCACGTGGCAAAGAACTGAACTTTCTGCTCGGCATAGTCCCGTCCCGTTAACTAAAGAAAATAGTGGGAAACAAACATATAATAATCACCTGGATCCCGTCACACCAGGGAATCGAAGGAAACGAACAAGCCGACTCCTTAGCCAAACAAGCAACAATCGACCAAACAAAAGAAACCAACATCCCAATCCCACACCAAGACCTTCTAGCTTCAACGACCAAAGCGGAAAGAGAAGAATGGAACAGAATTTGGACTACGACGAATAGAGCCAAGATACATGACATAGCACACCATTTCTATCAAAAAATACCAAATAACAATCTAAGCAGAAAAGAAAGGATAGCTATGACTAGGCTTCGAATAGGACACTCCAAGATCACACACGAATACCTCTTAACCAAAACAGAACCTCCTTTCTGCAACACCTGCAACCTACAAATCACCACCTAGCACCTGCTACATGAATGCAGAAAATACCGAAGCATAAGAAGTAAATATGGATTAAACCAAAACACCGCTCTAACCTGCCAGAAACAA